>NW_028318557.1:415000-715000 GCF_062004578.1 Staurois parvus | reverse complement strand
TGCCTGTGTGTCCTTGTTGTGACAGACGTTTTACAAAGCACTAAAATGTCTGTCAGCACACACTGTGTGTGCAATGTAAATATTCACAGTTAAAGAAATATATATATATATATAATGTGCACAATTAAAGAAATAAACTTGTCTATGTTTTTTTTTATCATAAACATCATCATTTTAAATGGGAGAAATTCTAGAATACAATGTGTACTTTTTATTTACAATAAAGCTAAAAAAACAACACTACACTAAAAATATATATTACAAATAAACGATGTTCAATAACTAGAGATTTTCGTCTATACGCATATGATATGACCACTGTCATTATTATATGTTGAGACAAACACAGTATATATCCCACCTTCACAGGGAAAGAGTTGCAATGCATTTTATAGAATAAATCCACTCCATCAGGACCAGTAATGATTTTATAGGGTTAATAAGACATCCATTAGGATATATATACACACACACACACGGTTGTGCTCAAAAGATTGCATATCCTTGGAGAGTTGGTAATAGTATGTACCATTTTGAAAGAAAACATGAGTGAGCAAGCAAAACACATTTCTTTTATTTCTTATTGGATGCATATTCACTAAGTAAACAAATGAAATGACCCCTGTTCAAGTCTGCATACCCTTTTAATACTGTGAATTGCCCCTTTTAGCATCAATGACAGCATGCAGTTTTTTGTAATAGTTGTCAATGATGCCCCAAATTCTTGCAGCTGATATAGCTGCCTATTCATCTTGGCAAAATGCCTCCAGGTCATGCAAAGTCTTTGGTCATCTTGCATGAACGACATGTTTGAGATCTCCCCAGAGTGGCTTGATGATATTAAGGTCAGGAGACTGTGATGGCGACTCCAAAACATTTACTTTTTTCTGCTGTAACTACTGGAGGGTCAACTTGGACTTGTGCTTAGAATCATTGTCTTGCTGGAAAGTCCAAGAGCGCCCCATGCGTAGCAGGAGATTTCGTGCAGGAGAATACGAATTGTCTGCCAATATTTTCTGATAAAATGCTGCATTCAGCTTGCCATTAATTTTCATTAGATTCCCTGTGCCCATAGAGCCCACACATCCCCTAAACATTTGTGAGCCCCCTCCAAGCTTCACAGTGGGGATGGTATTTTTGTCTTTATATGCCTTGTTGACCTCTCTCCAAACATAGCACTTATGGTTGTGACCATAATGCCCTATTTTGGTCTTGTCATTCCAGATTACAGTGTGCCAGAAGCTGTGAGGCATGTCATGGTGTTGGGTATATTGTAAATGGGCTTTTTTTGTGGCATCGGCACAGTTAAGGCTTCTTTCTGGCATCTCATTCATGCAGCTCATTTTGGTTCAAGTATCATTGTACTGTGCTCCATGAAACAACCACAGCATCTTTTTCCAGAGCAGCCTGTATTTCTTTTGAGGTTGTCTGTGGCTTTTTCTTTGTATCCTGAACAATTCTTCTGGCAGTTGTGGCTGCAATCTTGGTCTACCTGACCTTGGCTTGGTATCAAGAGATCCCCAAATTTCCCATTTAATAATCAGTTGAACAGTACTAAACCATCTCGCCATTATCTTCTGGGGCAAGTCCCAGTGGTTAATGCAGTGCGCGACAATGTGAATATAACGAAGGGCAGTGGATCATTGCAAGCAAGTGAAAGCTTTCCCAAAGTCCACTTCCCATAACATTGGCGGGGTTTTTTTCAAATTGTCTTTTAAGTTGAAGCAAGTTATAAAATATGGATGTACCTTTGCCATCTCAGATGACATGATATAGAATTTCCATGCCTGTGAGTTGACGTGTACTGTCAAGGGGTGTTGTAGTAGGAAACTCCCGATACGAGTGTTGGCAAAAGAAAATTAGTACCCAAATTGATCTTGGAATACGACCTCCCTAACTGTTTTAGGAACAGTACCTTCCATGAACTCATTAATCCATTTTAAGCCTCTTTCCACTAAGTTGTGCATGGATATGTATTGGATCAGCATTTCTAAACTTTCTATGGGCAGATGTAATTGGAATCTGAGGGGTCTATGCACACATTGACGGAGTAATACTCTCCAAGCAGAAATGCATGTTTGTGTTGGAAGTGGTATGTTCGTCCTTTTTGAGCGGTGTCCAGGCATCTAACAATAGTAGACTCAGGCTAGTGGATTGCATACAAGCAGATTCTATGCCAGCCCATAGGGTCTCAGGTGGCACTCTGAAGCAATGTTTGATATGAGCCAGTTGGGTAGCGATATAATAGTCATATTTGTCCTTCCATCCCACACCGCCTGCCATCCTGTGTCTAATAAGGTGCTTGTAAGAACAATGTGCCCTTTTACCCTGCCAAATGAATTTTTTAAGAATCTTGTTTAACTCTGCTAGGTATGAAGCTTTAACGGGGATAGGTGGTGTACGGATTAGGTATAATATCTTTGGAAGACTCATTTTAAAAGCAAGTTTGCCTATCCAGGATACCCAAATTTTGCTCTTCGTGCAGTATCTTAACGGATATCTGAAAGTAGTGGCTTAAACTTGGCTATCACCATATTTTCCATTCTAGGTATAGTTCTTAGTGTGCGTGTTAACTCCTAAATCCAGGACCAGAGATTACTTTATAGTATGATGGTGAGCAAATTGTGTGCAAAGGGGAGAGATATGATTGGGTTTGACAGCAGGCTATGTAAACTTTTGATCAGGGCTATTTGGGTGATCTCTGTTACTATGATTTAGGGCCAGTGTACACCATGCCCGCATCTGAATCGCCCAAGAACACGCTGTGCGATTCAAACCGTATGCAAAATGCACTACATTTTCAATCTGCAGCAGGTGTCAATAGAAATTTGACACCCCAAATGAAGTGAATTTGCCCGCACCTGCCTAAACCAGATCGCATGGTACTTTTATACCATACGATCCAGTTGTTGTGCGTTTTAAAAATTAGTGCATGCACTACTTCTGGTGTGGTGCGGTTTCAGCCTCAAAATCAATGGGCTGAAATTGCACAGAACTGCATGTGAATCGCACAGGAACACACAGTGCGTTCCTGTGCGATTCAAATGCGGACATTATGTGAACTGGCCTTAAAAAGGAGCCAAACAAATTTATGATAATAAATGGCTTCATATGGCCACTATCCTTAAAGTGAAACTACAATGTATCTGAGCACCACAAACCCAAAACGCTATTTAATTTGTTTTTAATATTCAAAGCAATCTCACAAACCCATACATGTCACCGTGCTTTATTTTGCTAAGAAATCACTTAACACCCCCTAGCATTTCTGGCCATGGCCATCTTGGGGAAAGGCAAGATGATTCATGTAGCAATTACTTCCTGGAATCCATCTGCCCTTAGTTTAGGCACACAGGCAGGAGGATGTGCTTAGCTGAGAAAAACCGTCCCTTCTGAAGACTTTTGGGATGTGTGACATCATTTGCCTAGGCAAGGAAACCAGGAAGTAACTAAAGAACTGTAAAAAATAGTTTAAAACAAGCCCTGGTTCACACTGGATGCGACTTGGCGTGCGATTTGCATGCCCTGTGACTTGCAAATTGCATGCCAAGTCGCACCCTATTGTCCGCAATTGGAGCGGACATATCAGTGCGGTTCTGACTTGGTCAGAGCCGCACTGATTTCAAAAGTAGTACATGCACGACTTTTGGTGCTATTTGCATAGACATCTGTATCAGATGTCTTGCAAATCGCACTTGAAATCGGCGGGTCCCCCGACTTTGAAATCGTGCGACTTCATTGTAAGTCGCACAATTTCAAAGTCGAGCTTGATGTGAACGGAGGATAAATGTAATCTACTTTTACTATTTACTAATGCTAGCAGCATGAGGATTCAAACTAGCCACTGTTGATTGAGAGTGAAGTTCCACTTTAAATAAAGTTTTTTTGGCATGATCCGTCATACAGTCATGGCCGAAATTGTTGGCACCCTTGATATTTTTCCTGAAAATCAAGTATTTCACACAAAAAAGGTATTGCATTAACACATGTTTTGCTATACACATGTTTATTCCCTTTGTATGTATTGGAACAAATATAAAACAGAGGCAGAAAAGCAAATATGACATAATGTCACACAAAACCCCAAAAATGGGCTGGACAAAAGTATTGGCACCCTTAACTTAATATTTGGTTGCACACCCTTTGGAAAACATAACTGAAATCAGTCGCTTCCTATAACCATCAATAAGCTTCTGACACCTCTCACCCGGAATTTTGGACCACTCTTCCTTTGCAAACAGCTCCAGGTCTCTCTTATTGGAAGGACACCTTTTCCCAACAGCAATTTTAAGATCTCTCCACAGGTGTTCAATGGGATTTAGATCTGGGCTCATTGCTGGCCACTTCAGAACTCTCCAGCGCTTCTTTGCCATCCATTTCTGAGTGCTTTTTGACGTATGTTTGGGGTCATTGTCCTGCTGGAAGACCCAGGATCTTGGACGCAAACCCAGCTTTCTGACACTGGGCCCTACAGTGCGACCCAAAATCCTTTGGTAATCCTCAGATTTCATGATGCCTTGCACACAGTCAAGGCACCCAGTGCCAGAGGCAGCAAAACAACCCCAAAACATCATTGAACCTCCACCATATTTTACCGTAGGTACTGTGTTTTGTTCTTTGTAGGCCTCATTCCGTTTTCGGTAAACAGTAGAATGATGTGCTTTACCGAAAAGCTCTATCTTGGTCTCATCTGTCCACAAGACGTTTTCCCAGAAGGCTTTTGGCTTACTCAAGTACATTTTGGCAAACTGTAGTCTTGCTTTTTTATGTCTCTGTGTCAGCAGTGGGGTCCTCCTGGGTCTCCTGCCATAGCGTTTCATTTCATTTAAATGTCGACGGATAGTTCGCGCTGACACTGATGCTCCCTGAGCCTGCAGGACAGCTTGAATGTCTTTGGAACATGTTTGGGGCTGCTTATCCACCATCCGGACTATTCTGCGTTGCAATTTTTCATCAATTTTCCTCATCCGTCCACGACCAGGGAGATTAGCTACAGTGCCATGGGTTGCAAACTTCTTGATAATGTTGCGCACTGTGGACAAAGGCAAATCTAGTTCTCTGGAGATGGACTTGTAACCTTGAGATTGTTGATATTTTGCCACAATTTTGGTTCTCAGGTCCTCAGACAGTTCTCGTCTCCTCTTTCTGTTGTCCATGCTTAGTGTGGCACAGACAGACACACAATGCAAAGGTTAAGTGAACGTCTCTCCTTTTTATCTGCTTTCAGGTGTGATTTCTATATTGCCCACACCTGTTACTTGCCCCAGGTGAGTTTACAGGAGCATCACATGCTTGTAACATTCTTATTTATCCGCAGTTGTGAAAGGGTGCCAATACTTTTGTCCAGCCCATTTTTGGAGGTTTGTGTGACATTATGTCGAATTTGCTTTCTTTCCTCCCTTTTTTTGTTTTGTCCCAATACACACAAAGGGAATAAACATGTGTATAGCAAAACATGTGTTAATGCAATACGTTTCGTGAGAAATACATGATTTCCTGGAGAAATATCAAGGGTGCCAACAATTTCGGCCATGACTGTATTTTCAATATCAATGCCAACATTTCATGATTTCTGCCAGGGTATGCAAACTTTTGAGCACAACTGTATATATTTTTTTATAAATGTATCCTCAGTGCTAAGTTCCTTTACTACAGGTATTTGGTGGATGCTTATTTCTTTGGAATGGTAGCACTTTAGGAATCATATGAGTGATGCTTTCTCCTCCTTGTTTATAATTGTATATTACAACTTTTTGTGTTTGGATTAAATAGAAATGAAATAATTTATGCAATACAAAATTGCTAAAAGAAAGCTCCACAAAAAAACATGCAAAACACACACAACATTTATTTTAACCTACGTGGCCATAAGATGCAGCAACCATTGCAACAGAAATTTCACACAAAACCCTTAGTCAAGAAGTGCCACTAAAAACTTCCTAATGTTGTGCAAATATTTATAGGAAGAGATTTATGGAAATAGAATAAACACTGATATCGTACTAACGCAGTGGCAAGGTGTGGTTGACTGCATGGTTGCAATTTTTTTTACAGACACAGTGGATGCCACGGTATTCAAAAATAAATAAAAATCTTTCCAATGTATGTATCACTTTGTTATTGTAAAGTAGAACTATAGGCAAACCTTTTTTTCATTTTGGGTAGAGTAAGGGAGGGTTATAACCCCTTTTCAGTTTATTTTTTGCCATTTTTGTCCCATTGGGGAGTTTTACCTTTATTTCTTGTTATTTATTTCTTCTTCCGTAGGCAAAATAGGACATGAGGTAAAATACCTGCAAATTAAGGGAATTCTTTGGGGACCCCCTGGTCAGCAGAACTAGTGTCCCCATTGGAAGATTTCCCCTCTATTATTTTTCTAGTGACAACCCAAAATTGGGTGTTTTTACTTTCACTAATGCTAAGCAGGACAAATAGAGAGGATGAATCACCCTAACGGGGACACAGACTGCAATAAAAATCTAACAGGTGTTCTAATCCATCTCTACATCACCCAAAACTAACAAAAGTTTTGCCTTTAGTTAGAAGTATTGACAAAGTTATCACCGACTAAACGGGCCTATAGTGGAAATGCAAAAATTGCTCTTGTCCATACAGGTTGGTAAGTGTACAGGTATGAGAGCTGAAGTAGTTGCACTTTGTTTTTAGGTTTAGATATGCTTTAAGGGAGTTAACTCTTTTTAATGCTTATGGTTTTATATAGAATGGGATGTCCAATGAGCTCATATAGGCAATATGATCAGGTCTCTATAAACTATTGGCCATATAGTGTGGTTTTTCCATTTCATGTGACCTGGGATAAATGTTTTTCTGTAAAGGTATTGAACTGCCTCTAGACTTAGTCATTTCAGCCAGGTCAGTCTTCACTCACCATGTTTGTGATCATCCGATATCTTCAGCCAACTTATCTTAAAGTTGTTATTGGCTGGCTCTAGCCATTATTGCTATGAACATTCACTCTCATGTAAATTACTGTTGTGAGATTTGGCATTTTGTGGTCAGATGTTCCTCTATGGTCTGTGAATAGACTAGTGAGGTGACTGTAAAGTGTTACTAAACCCCGGACCCTGCATTCACTTTATCTGGTCTCCCACAGTACACAGAACATGGAAATGCAATTATTTTAGTAAATATACATTACTAAATACCTTTTCTCATCAGAAGTTATAGCTGTCTTGTGACTTCTATCTGTGTTCAACCCATCACTAGCTAAAGCTTGTAGGAGGAGTTTTCTATCTGCTCTAGGAGGATACAAATCCCTTGACCTATGTCTGGAAAGTACTGATTGGCCCTGTGCTGAACACATGCACTCTCCCAAAAAAAAAGAACCCTCTCTAGCAATACACACCAAACTGAGCATGTCCATGCCTACAGTTCAGTCTAGAGACAAGTGGTGGCCATTGAAAAAGGGGAGGAACAGAGAAGGAAGGATCAAACAGCCATTTTACACAATGCAGAGGATTAACCCCTTAGGTTCCACAGTGAGTATAACAAGCATGCTATACTGCATTTACAGGCTGATTTTACTGTTGTGGGTTTAGTAACACTTTAAGGCTTTATGCACAGTATAAAAGCTATAACAATTGCTCTAGAAGCGCTGGCCAAAAAATGCTTATGTTTTAGTGTTTTTTGCCAGTGTTTAGCAATGTTTAGCCCAGTGTGTAAGCTACATTTAGTAGCTTCAGCATTAAGGAGCATGGCCGCTGGCGTCCTTAACAACCAGTAAATAGCTGGTTGTTAAGGAGCAATCTGGGAAGCTGACCGCCACGTTCTTAACAACAGCTTAGTTATCAGCTGTCAGCACTAAAAAAAAAAAAGTGTAAAAAACGGCTTTGGGATCCTGGTATGCATTTTAAGGGGAAGCTGTAAAAACGCCCAGTGTGCATGAGGCCTAGGAGCTCCGCATTGTGTGGAACATCATTACATCTTCATCTCCTAACTATAATTCTGTTATCACTTCCCATCTTATCTTCTTGATAATCCACACAATATGAAACTTTGTTTTTCATCATACCGATAAGTGTGTGGTAAAATATTGTTGCAAAGTAGAGCTCTGTGATTAAGCCCTGGGGTGGGTGAAACACATTAAAGGCACGTGGCTTCAGGAGGAGATGAGCGGAGTCCATTTTCTTACATATTCTAACCAGACTCAATATCAGGGTGCGGCTTTCCATATTTTTCATCTGCTTGCTTCAGTGGGCTAATGTCATCTGGAATGTGAATTTCTGCTAATAGTGCAGTAGTTGATGAGTAGAGCACTGCTGTAATTTGGGTTCATAAATGTGATCTGGAATGTAAATTCCAGATAGTATTGCAATAATTTGAGGGAAAACACTGTGCTGTGTTGGAGTGCTGCGTATAGGCCGGTGCTTACAAAGCAGTGCTACTCTGCAGTCTATTGTCAGGAACAGCCTGATTTCACCCTAACCAGCTCCAGGACAAAGAAAACAAAAGTGAGAGCTTAACCATTTAAATTCTGGCAGCACTTTGAGTTTCCTTGTAAGGGAAGCTTCAGTTGGGCTTTAGACAATACATGGGCTGTAACTATATAGTACAGATCACTATTTAGCATCTCTTTGTTAACCAGAGAATAAGCATTGATGCATTGATTCAGATGTCCTCTGACTATGCGACAAGGCCTCCTTCAAACGTTCCTTGTCAAAGGTCTTTATTTTCTCAGGTGATATGCCTGTCTTTATCACAGTGCAAGATTACAGTTTCCAGTGGCTCAATACCTTCTGTTTCCTATACCTTGCCATTATACAGTTATAACTATGCAAGGGCTTGCACAGGGAATTTAAGGCCCCATGTACACGGAACACTTCTGAACGATGGAAACTGACTGCTGGAAAACGTAGGTTAAAAAACGTCTGTTTAGCCGCGTTTGCATACCGCGTTTATGAGCGTTTGCGTTTAGAAACGTTTTTTAAAGATAATCTCAGGAGACCTTCCAAAATGCACTGAAAAACAGTAAAAAAAAAAAAAAAAAAAAAAACTATTTCAGACATTTTGAGAGAAATAGAGAGAGCAGAAGCCGAGAGAGCAGTATTTGTTGAGATTATTTGTCTTTTTTGTTTTTTGTTTTTTTTGGATGAGTTTGGTGTTTCCAGCTCATTTCAGTGCAGAAATTATTGCAGCAGTGTCTATCATTTTTTTTTATGCAAGACCTGGTGTGGTAGGTCCATTTGAGTACCGGGAAAATGCTTTGCATGCATTTTTCATGATGATAAAAGGCTCTGGACAGCATCTGGAAATGGAAGAGTTAAAAAAAAATTTTCAACCGCCTATAAACGCATTTAGCTGCCTTTACAAGTGTTTTGCGTTTGAAACGCTGATAAAATCTACTGCTGAACGAAAGTTTTCTGTGTTCAAAAAAACTCAACTGCCTGTAAACAACAATGTGTAGATGGGCACATAGGAAAACATTAGGGAGAGTTCAGGGGCTGCTGAAAAAAATGCTGAACATCTCCTAAACGTGAGTTTATCAGCTGCAGTGTAGATGAGCCCTAAGAGTGTAATCCTTCCGTTTAAAACCTTGGGTTATTGCAGTTATTACTTCCACTGAAGTATGGCAGCAGTAGAGGTATGTAAACAAACTCACGGCTGCTATAACGTATGCAAGGGCAAGAAATAAGCAACGTACTCTAAAAAATATGGAGGTTATAATGTTTCATTCACAGCTTTTAGAGTTTTTAAAAAAGACCCCCAAAGCATAGATTTTTCTGAAAGCACAGGACCAGTAGAATAATTTTGTAGGTCCCATGATTGTTGTACAAACGTTTATAAAAATCTATAATACCATAAAAATACACTAAAATCATTATTGGTGCTCGAAAACACAAAATAACTTATAAAATTCTTATTTGGTATAAAGCTAAAACTGTATTGCATTATTAAATATTTGTAAATTCTAAATTGTGCTTTTTTGCAAAATGATGAAAAGCGAAGGTACGCAAAACTGTAAATCGGCAACTTACATTATAAATCTGGAGGCTGGCTTCACATTTTGTGTTGTAGTAACATCTGATCTGTACACTGCGTGATAAAATTATCTAGGCATACATTTTATCACAACACAGCATATTACATTCATGGAAATTGCATTGCATTGTACTGCTGAGCATATTGTTATTCCCTTGTAATTTTAAAAAGTTTACAATAAAAAGCACTGTTGTGACCACTCACTGCACAGTACATGGGCACAGTAGACACCAACACATGCGCACTGTGTCAACGTGCATTATTTATTTATTTTTTACGATCTTATTTATTTATTTTTACTACTTAGTCAAATATGGGGGGTGGTATCTCCTCTGAACATACCCCTGATATTTCACTTTTGAATTATAGGAAATGATTTTGAGGACCAACTACTCGGTCTTATTCTTTTCTGCAGTCACATTACTCGCTGTCTTAGTAATTATGAATGAACACCAGGTGATCAACACTGATCGCCCCAGTGTTCATTTAGGCAGGCAAAGGATTGGTAAATATGATAGTCATATTTACCAATCCAATCCTCCACTTGGCCATCCTGAACTTCTAATCCACCAGCAGTCTTCGCCCCTTCACAGTCTACTGTCTCCACAACAAGTAGGGGGGAAACAGAGGAGGGATCATAAGACAGTGGATTGTGCAGGGGACACAGAATTGGGCTGTTTGGCAGCACCCAATAGATCTGGGGTAGAGTGTCAGTAGCAGTAGGAGTCACTTTGTGAATGAATTGCTGCAATAGTGGCTTATCCACCACTAATCATAGCTATTAATTTAATCTGAAGAGTAAGTAGGGCCAATCTGATACAGGTTCATGGACATTAAAGTGACCATGAGCTTATAGCAGAGTAGTAAATCAGATGATGTAAGGAATACTGATGAGACCACCTGGGCAGGGTTCTGTGCCACCACATACCTTAAGTTGGTGGCAACTGAAGGGTTAAAGGGCATTTTCACATACAAATGGTATGGTTCAAGTGATAGCTCTGATAGCCTTCTCTCTAAGGATGGATAGATGTGTTGCAATCTCTAAGCATAATAACCTATGGGTATCACATTTCTCTGTTCTATTATGTGTGTTTAAAGCAGAACTGTCACTGAAAGTAAATACCTCCAACCCCTTAAACCCCCCCCCCTCCCCCCAAAGGCCATAATAAAAAAGAAAAAAAGCTATTTGTACCTTTTGACTTCAGTCCTTTAACAGATCCAATGACATCATGGGTTCTTCCTCTTCTTTCTCTGCGGTGGCAGGGGGTGGGTATTCCTCCTGGTCTGAGCTGCACTTAAGTAATGATGCGTAAGCATCAGTCACTCAATCCTGAAATATTGTCCACCCTGCGTGATGACGTACACCATAGGTTTGCATTAGGAGTTACCTGATGTATAGGATTACATGGGTAATACACCCCTTTCAGGTAAACATTTAGTAGAAGCACATTTGATAGCAATTACAGCCTGAGCCTGTGTAGAATAAGTTTCTATAGGAATTGCACATCTAGCCAATTTTTCAGTTGCATAGGGATTGTTACTTGCTTTTTCAAATCTTGCCACAACTTCTCTATTGGATTAAGGTTTATACTCAACCATTGCAGGATATTACCATTGCTGTTTTATAACCACTTGAATGCCCAGTACCATTGTAAAACAACCTGGGATAGCAGCTATTCTGGTGTCATTTTAAAACAGTACCCCATATCAGGTGTGGGTGCAGGATGGAACAGCCGACATTCAGCACTTCTCCCAGTTTTCTGATGTTTTTACAGAATACTGCACAATCCGTTTTGTTAAAAACAGTATAATGGGAGTATAATTTCCAGGTCTACTTAGGTCAGAAACAACAATTCAGGTATGGAAAATCCATTTTCAGGAAAACAATCTACTGCGGGCACAGCCCATTCAGGCTGCCACATGCAATAGAAGAGTGGAGTTAGGGCAGTGGGACTTAAAATCTCCTATGAACTACAAATAAAGGATAATATATGATGCCAGTTGGCCTATCTTAGGGGGTGTGTGCTATGTACTTGGGTTAAAATATGGTTCTTTTAGAAAAAAATAACATTTAATTTGTAATTAATAGGTGGTTGTTGTTTTTTGGTTTTGGTTCCCAGCATTCATTTTAATATAATTTAAATAAAGCCCGTGTTTTGTGAGTTGATACACATCTTGCTGACCTGTTTGTATTTTCACAGGGCTATGGCTTTAAGCCGAAATATAATGGCGATGACCTCGTATTTACAGTGAAGAACCTGAGGCGCAGCACAAAATACAAATTCAGGGTTAATACATTTCTCTTACTTACAAGAACTTAAAAATTTAGATGCCTTTTGAAGAAAAGGAATTCTAATTTAGCGTGTGTGTGTATTGTTTTTATGCTATTGTGTACAGACAGTCCCTGAGTTACAAACTCTTTCTAAGCACTGCATGCTGCCACCTACTATCCAACTGACCTGTCAGCATTCCCGCATCATTGCATGTCCAGAGTTGCACCTAAAAAATTTACCTGTTCCAAATTATATACCAATTCAACCAAAGAAAAAAACCTACAGAATCTATCTTGTTTGTGACCCACAGACCGCCTGTACTTTTTTTTTTAATAAAGTTGATCAGCCTACAACTTTTTAGATTAAAGCTTAAACCAATTTTTAGAGTAAGTAAGCGTAAGTAATGTTTTCCAATTTTAAAAGTACTTGTGTCCCTCTGGAGGAGATTTATCTTAGTGTTCTGTCTGACACCCATCACCTGGACATGAAGGTGGGGATTTCTTCCTCATGGGGACACAGACAAAAATAAAAGCCTTATACAAAGTTTCTAAACCTTCCATTTGTTTTCATGCTGCCTGTGACCCTTTTGGGGTGATTTCTCTTACTTTTCTGTTTGTGGTCTGTCAAGACAGGAAATGCAGAGATATTTCCTCACTGCTTCTTGTAACATCTGTCAGATGTTTTGACATCTATAAAAATGTATTATTTAAAGCCCAATTCCAGGAAACTTGGAAATTCAACCTTACAGTGTGGCTGCCCCTTCACAGCAAGGGTGAGTTCCTTGTTTAGGGCTAGGGGACTTAGAAAAGTAGATTTACTTACCTGATTCTCCACTGTTAGACCAGTCCCTGCAGTATATTCTCCCCCATGCTCCAGCGGTCTAAGGTTCTGATGCCATCAACAGTGATGGAAGGTCCATAGCCCTGCATTGGATGTGAAGACACAGAGAGACAGACCAGCACTGGAGCAGGGGGGGAGCAGAGCATCCAGTAAGTAAAAGTGCTTTTACTGTCCCCTAGAGCAGTTAACCCAGCAGTGCATTCCCAGCACCACTGCAAGAGGGATTTCCTGGAGTTGGGCTTTGAAAGGAAAAAGTAGTGGTGAAAAAAAGCACTTATTGGCTAAACCAGTAATTTTTTTTTGCACATTAATGCTTCCCACTCTGTAACTGGAGTGTGACATGGTTGTGTCTTTTGCCTTTTAAAAGTGTTCTTTCTCATCTTAGAAAGTTGACAGCTATGCAGTTGAGCTTCAGTGACATATAATTGTGGGAACAATTCATATTGTTGTAACCCTTTAGCTTCTGGACTTTGTTTTCTGAGTGCCCTTTTGGCTATATTTTTTTTTGTTTTGTTTTACAGTTTTAGGCTCCATGCACACTAGCGTTTTTTCAAGCTTCTAGTAGCTATTATCAGCATAGTGTTAATCCTATGTGTCCATGCACACTACTGTAGGCTATTAGCATTTTTTGAGCTTCAGCGTCTAGTAGCAGAAATTTTTTTTCCGTAGAGTTGTTTTGGAGCGTTCTTCCAGCAGAAAACACTACTAACATGCTCCGAACAGCTTTTTTTTTCACTACATGTACAGTAAAAAATGCTAATAAACTGCTAACGCTCCTAAACGCTTCTGAGAGCTACTACCAGCATTTTTTATCCAGTGTTTTTTGAGCTAAAAAAAACGCTAGTGTGCATTCACCTTATAATTGTTTACTGATTTTATATAGTGACAAGGATTTACCTTCTAAAATACACTGTGGGTGTTCCTGCAATTGTATTACAGGCTTGCAAAAAAGAGACCTTCTGATGCTCTAGGTGGTGAGGTGGCATGTCATGTTTTGTTAGTTCAGGTTTATGTGAATGTTTGACTGTGAGCATGTTTTATTCAAGGTTATTGCGTATAACGCGGAGGGGAAAAGTGGTCCAAGTGAGGTTATAGAGTTTGTAACTTGTCCAGACAAGCCAGGGCCACCACCAAAACCTTCAGTCAAAGGAAAGGTTCATGCACAGAGTTTTCGCATTGTTTGGGGTAAGTTTTGTATTGTAATGAAGTTTTTAAACCAAAACTCACAAATTTTGTCTGTAATTATATGCAGATCACAGGAAGAATCTTGAGGAATGACTTTCAAATCATGAATTTGCATGGCTTGATCAGTGAAGTGCTTTTGTTTTACCTCAAGCATACAGTCACATGAACTAGATTATTTTTTCATTCATTTGCACTTGTTGTTTGAATTATAAGCTGTCTGCACTTCATTTATCTTGTGCTTTAAATCAAGCCCCCAATATCCCAGTGCAGTAAGTGCAGGTTTCAGTATATCTTGGGGTTTTCCAAGGTATTTCAGTGCAGCAGAGTATTTTAAAATACTTCAGAATTGAAATACCCCCTAAATATGGTTCTGGAGAGCCCTAGATGTAATGGTAGCTGTTTACATAAATTGCCAATGGCCAGAATTTGCCTATTTGTCAGAATCAAATAATAATCAGGCTATATGTTGGATTGCCAAACACTAACTAAGCTTAAAACTGTTCCCACTCTCTTCTAGCACCTATTCAAACCACTCTGTAGAAGAAATATCCTTAAGGCGGACCTCCACCCAAAAGGGGAAGTTCCACTTTAAAGACGGGTTCCCCGCTCCCCATTATAGATTGGCACCTTTGGGGAGCGGTTACGTGAAATTGACAGATACTCCCACTTCTGCAGCGATCGCATAGGTGATCGGCAGCGGAATCTGTCCTCCCTCCCCGTAGTCTTGTGGGACACGTGACAGGTCCCAGAAGACTACGGGACCATTCAGAAAGCGCAGTGCTACTTGCACATGCACAGTGGACACCCAGCTGTGAAGCCATAAGCTATCACAGCCAAATGCCCACACTGAAGATGGTGGCGCCAGGAACACTGGACAGCTGGTGCTGACTTATTTTTTGTGTGACTGGAACACCACTTTAGTACCTATTTTCAGGCAGTGATGTGATTGGCTCTTCTCTCTCAGCTAGCAGCCACTTCAGGAGAGAGGAAGGACCGCCAACAACAGATGCTCATTGTAAGCCTTTGGGTGATGGTACCTCCCAGGCAATTTTATCAGATATCTGAGTGCTCTCTCCTCTCCCCTGAAGCTGGCCACTGGACAGATCATGTGACCAGACCAGAAAGCTCTGAGAATAGGTAAGTATATGCATCTTCCTTCTACAGCAGCGGTTCTCAACCTGGGGGTCGAACGACGCTTCCACAGGGGTCGCCTAAGACCATCGGAAAACACATATTTCCGATGGTCTTAGGAACCGAGACACCGCTCCTCGCCGCCGCCACCCCCGTCTCCAGGTGTGGGCGGGATGACATGCCGCCCCTGTCATCTCGAGATCAATCCTCGCCTGTGATTGGCCGCCGGCACTGTAGCTCAGGAGAGGCACACAGGCGGCCAATCACCGGCAAGGAGGTGGAGCTTGGAGAGGAGGAGCCGAGCGGCACCGCGAAGATCGAGCGAGTGAAGAGGAGGAGAGCGGCCGGAGAAGGAAGACATCTGACAGGTAAGTGTCGGTACCATGGGAGAGGGAGGGAGCGAGCGAGCCCAGGCTGGAGCAGGGGTCTGCAAGGTAAGTATCATTGGTGTCAGTGGGAATAGTGCCCCATCATTGGTGTCACTAATACCAATGATGGGGCACTATTCCTCCCACTGACACCAACGATGGGGCACTATTCCTCCCACTGACACCAACGATGGGGCACTATTCCTCCCACTGACACCAACGATGGGGCACTATTCCTCCCCCAAATGACACCAACGATGGGGCACTATTCCTCCCCCACTGACACCAACGATGGGGCACTATTCCTCCCCCACTGACACCAAGGATGGGGCACTATTCCTCCCCCCCACTGACACCAAGGATGGGGCACTATTCCTCCCCCCACTGACACCAAGGATGGGGCACTATTCCTCCCCCCACTGACACCAAGGATGGGGCACTATTCCTCCCCCCACTGACACCAAGGATGGGGCACTATTCCTCCCCCCACTGACACCAAGGATGGGGCACTATTCCTCCCCCCACTGACACCAAGGATGGGGCACTATTCCTCCCCCCACTGACACCAAGGATGGGGCTTTATTCCTCCCCCCACTGACACCTATGATGGGGCACTATTCCCCCCACTGACACCAATGATGGGGCTCTATTCCCCCCACTGACACCAATGATGGGGCACTATTCCTCCCCCCACTGACACCTATGATGGGGCACTATTCCTCCCCCCACTGACACCAATGATGGGGCACTATTCCTCCTCCCACTGACACCAATGATGGGGCACTATTCCTCCCACTGACAGCAATGATGGGGCACTATTCCTCCCACTGACAGCAATGATGGGGCACTATTCCTCCCACTGACAGCAATGATGGGGCACTATTCCTCCCACTGATACCAATGATGGGGCACTATTCCTCCCACTGATACCAATGATGAGGCACTATTCCTCCCACTGACACTGATGATGGGGCACTATTCCTCCCACTGATACCGATGATGGGGCACTATTCCTCCCACTGACACCGATGATGGGGCACTATTCCTCCCACTGACACCGATGATGGGGCACTATTCCTCCCACTGATACCGATGACGGGGCACTATTCCTCCCACTGACAGCAATGATGGGGCACTATTCCTCCCACTGATACCAATGATGGGGCACTATTCCTCCCACTGATACCAATGATGAGGCACTATTCCTCCCACTGACACTGATGATGGGGCACTATTCCTCCCACTGACACCGATGATGGGGCACTATTCCTCCCACTGACACCGATGATGGGGCACTATTCCTCCCACTGACACCGATGATGGGGCACTATTCCTCCCACTGATACCGATGATGGGGCACTATTCCTCCCACTGACAGCAATGATGGGGCACTATTCCTCCCACTGATACCAATGATGGGGCACTATTCCTCCCACTGACACCAATGATGGGGCACTATTCCTCCCACTGATACCAATGATGGGGCACTATTCCTCCCACTGATACCAATGATGGGGCACTATTCCTCCCACTGACACCAATGATGGGGCACTATTCCTCCCACTGATACCAATGATGGGGCACTATTCCTCCCACTGATACCAATGATGGGGCACTATTCCTCCCACTGATACCAATGATGGGGCACTATTCCTCCCACTGATACCAATGATGGGGCACTATTCCCCCCACTGACACCAATGATGGGGCACTATTCCTCCCCCCACTGACACCAATGATGGGGCACTATTCCTCCTCCCACTGACACCTATGATGGGGCACTATTCCTCCTCCCACTGACACCTATGATGGGGCACTATTCCTCCTCCCACTGACACCTATGATGGGGCACTATTCCTCCCACTGATACCGATGATGAGGCACTATTCCTCCCACTGATACCGATGATGAGGCACTATTCCTCCCACTGACACCGATGACGGAGCACTATTCCTCCCACTGACACCGATGACGGAGCACTATTCCTCCCACTGACACCGATGACGGGGCACTATTCCTCCCACTGACACCAATGACGGGGCACAATTCCTCCCACTGACACCAATGAAGGGGCACAATTCCTCCCACTGACACCAATGAAGGGGGCACTATTCCTCCCACTGACACCAATGACGGGGCACTATTCCCCCCACTGACACCAATGATGGGGCACTATTCCTCCCCCCACTGACACCAATGATGGGGCACTATTCCTCCTCCCACTGACACCTATGATGGGGCACTATTCCTCCTCCCACTGACACCTATGATGGGGCACTATTCCTCCTCCCACTGACACCTATGATGGGGCACTATTCCTCCCACTGATACCGATGACGAGGCACTATTCCTCCCACTGACACCGATGACGGAGCACTATTCCTCCCACTGACACCGATGACGGAGCACTATTCCTCCCACTGACACCGATGACGGGGCACTATTCCTCCCACTGACACCGATGACGGGGCACTATTCCTCCCACTGACACCAATGAAGGGGGCACTATTCCTCCCACTGACACCAATGAAGGGGGCACTATTCCTCCCACTGACACCAATGAAGGGGGCACTATTCCTCCCACTGACACCAATGACGGGGCACTATTCCTCCCACTGATACCAATGATGGGGCACTATTCCTCCCAATGACACCAATGACGTGGCACTATTCCTCCTACTGCAAAATTACAGTTATGAAGTAGCAACGAAAATAATTTTATGGTTGGGGGTCACCACAACATGAGGAACTGTATTAAGGGGTCGCGGCATTAGAAAGGTTGAGAACCACTGTTCTACAGGGTAGTTAGTATAATGGTTAGAAGGGTGGTGGCAGCAGTTTTAATCTTTGGTTCTAGCCTGGAATTCCACTTTAACTTACCTAGCTATCTTAGCCTTGCCCCTGTTCAGATTAAAGGGTTTTAGCAAAAGTGTGCCTGTTTGTTAAATTGAATGAATATAGAAGTGCTTGTGAGTGAAGTGTCAGCTGTTGCAAAAGTGTGAGTCTTGTGATGTTGTCCCCTGACAAAGTGTGCATTCTCAGCGGGAGCAAAACTTAGCATTGTTGCAGTGTCAGTACTAAAATGTGTGTAGTTGCAGTGGTGGTAAATTTATGTTGTTGACGAGTGTATAAATGCATGTTGGTTTTGAGGTGCGTTCTGGTCTTGGTGACTGGAAAAAGGTGCATTGTTGTAGTACTGATGAGTGCAGAAGTATAGCAGTGGTGCAATGTTGGCAGATGTAGAGGGGTGCTGTCAGCTAGTGCATGTATGGAGTTAGTGTCGGGGAATGAAGAAGTGCATGGGGATGCTAAATTGGGTGGCTATGCAGTGTCAGCTATATATAATAAGTTTATATATATATATATATATATATATATATATATATATATATATATATATATATATATATATATATATATATACCAACATAATGTAAAGAACATATATTAAAAATATAAATATATTATATTTAACAATCAATAATAATAGTAAATGAATAATATATATATATATATATATATATATGCAGTGTCAGCTAAATCATGAGAGTGCTAAGGTTTACAGGCAGCAAGCAGGGCCTTACATGTCGGGTGCAGTGGGGGTGAGCGGGGTCTTGCGTGAAGGTGCGTTGACGGCAAGTGAAGTATTGCACAAAGTTGCGGTGATGAGCGGGGTCCTTCCAAAAGTGTTATTTAAGACAAATGGCTTATTACACAGAAACATTTGGCAAACCATTCCTCTCTAGAATCTAGATCACTGTTTTTCTAAATGTTAATGTTCATTCAACCATTTAGTTAGATGCACACTGTGAAGGCTTCTGAATCCAGAAGTGGGGCAGGCCCTTGACTTGCCACTACTCTCCCTTTTTTTCCGGGAAATAGTGAGAAGAGCAGAACTGAAAGGCTGGGCCATGGGCAGGGCCTGGTATTGGGCTATGGGTTGAGCATGATGATCGTTTCCCTCAGTTCCCTGCAGTGTACAGGAAGTGATGTCGGATTACTCGACTGCGCACTTCTGTAGACATCCACAGGTAAAAGTACTTTCCACAGCCATTGCTACAGAACCCTTTTACCTTTACATGCCCAGGACGATTTAGCTGTTAAAGGGTGCTTTAGAAAGGGTGGTTTAGAGTCAAAAGCCCATTGCACTCTCTGCTATAGCACGGAAGGTGAGAGGGAGGGCAGAGCAGAGCTAGCAGTCCTTCTCACTTCCCAGGTTTTATATTACATAATTATAGGATATGAAGCAATGGCATTATGAGTCCTGTATACTGTGCAGTAGTGTTTCAGAAGACCGCAGTCAAGTAGCTAACATTTTGTTAACATCCAACCACTGTTTTAAGTGTATGGTATATCCAAACGCAACTGAGAAATAGTCTCTGCCTTTTCTACCTACAGCCATCCTGCTTCATCATCTCTGTTCCTCATATAGCCTCTACAGAGCGAGAAGCAGAGTAAAACAAAGAATTGTCTGTGTTTTACTGAATGAGGAATTAGCTGTTAGCTGTTGTATGCTGGATATGATCACCTGTCATGTTGCTTATCAGTCTATCTGACTACGTAAATTTCATTAAGTGACACACAGTTTTTGTCATTAGCTGCAAGTTTACGATATATTTATTCCTAATAGATCCACCAAAAGATGATGGAGGAGCACCAGTTACTAGGTACATTGTGGAAATGTCAGAAGATCACAATGGTAATTATTTTGACGGTTCTTTATAACAGTAACCAACAATAAACATAAAAGAAAAAGTGTTATGAAGATTTGACTAAAAGCAACAGTGGTGCTTTATTGGCACATCATACCCTCTTCTTATCAGGATGATGGTTACAGGAGTTTGATACAACACTTTGCTTTTTTGCTTGCTTCCTGTAGGCCCCATTCACACTTGCGATTGGGACCTGTTGACGGAGATCGAACAGGAGTTCCCTGTTAGCTGCAAGCAGGAAGCCCCATGGAAAACATTGGGAGACTGACCATTGCTACAGTATTTTACATGTAATTGCTCATGCAGCACTCGCCTGCAAATAATCAGCCCTGGACACAGACAGTCTAATCATTCACAGATAATTGCTCCATGAGTATCTACATGTGAACAGCCACGAATAGCTGTGGGGAGCTGTCAGCTTCCAATTGTTTTCTGTGGGGCCTCCTGCCCGCAGCTACTCACAGGGAACCCCAGCTAAGTCTCCTATATTTAATCACAAACTGCCCTATCCCAAAGTGTGAATAGGGCCAAATAACAATTGTATGTGAAGACATATTTCCATGTGTGTACGGTTTGAGAGCACCAAACAACTGTTCAATAGTCCAAAAATTATTTAATAGTAAAAGTTCACTTTTAACATTAAAGAATTTTTGGACTCTTGGACATGGATTCTCAACTCTGGGTTCTCTTCCTCAAGGGTTGTTCCTGTTTTGTGGAGTGCTTTCAAACCAGAACTACTGTGCCTAATGATAATTTAAATACCCTAACTGAGATTGACATTTTATTTCCATGACATTAGCTTTACAGTATGTACTTTTTGCCTGTACTGTCTTTCAGCATAGTGATTTGAGATACCAATGTACTACCACTTATTGTAAAATGCTAACAAGCTATTCAGTGTGTTATCAGCTGTTTTAATACACAGCATGGTCTTCTTTCTTTGTGTAGAGCGCACATTTTGCAAAGTTTTTATTCCAGTTAGTCTGTCAGCTCTAATCAATGAATTTGTACTGATGAGTTAATTACATTGATTCCAGGAAGCTTTGATGTCTTGCTTTGAATATACCACAGAGAGCCTTAGTGATTCTAGGAACTGAAGACAGAAATAAAACAATGATTAACATACACCAATCTAATCTTTCAGGAAACAAGTGGGACACTGTGTACAATGGGATAGCAAGGGAGCATCTGTGTGACCACTTGAGCCCAGGCTGTTTATATCGGCTTCATGTTTGCTGCATCAGTGAAGGTGGACAGAGTCAGGTAATCATTCCTGAATTAATTTAAAACAGACATAAGATTAGCTGTGTTTATTAATGTTTAGATCTGACAACATACTGGGTTTCTCTGGGGCACGCCATTGCTAGACCCCACTTAGAGGAAAAAAGCTGATGGCTGGGTCGGGTTTGTTTCAGCCCATATGTTTTTCATAAAAATGCGTTCTAATAGAAAACTAGTAAGCATTTGTATCTGATTTTTGCAGGTGAAGCATTATTCAGTCATCATATTGTTGACTTTTAACCACTACCTAGTATGATGGTCTAATGCATGGTGACTATAACAAATTATTATGTTTTAGGCCTTGTAGAATGAGAGGATTGTGCCACTGGCCTGTTTATGATGTTACTGTCTTTAACTGTACTTTTGCCTTGATTATGCACATTACACTTTTTATATATTGTTATCAATAAAAGTGCTTTAAACACTCACTCACTTCTCTAGCTGCTTGTACTGTCAAATAATTAACCTTTAAGGATGCTTAAGGACCACAACCCTAAGTTCCTTTTTCAGTGGTTTCTCAAAGTCACTGTTTTTTTTCAGTAAAGGACTGTCAGTCTGAAATTATTATGTTCTTTTAGAACAAAAGCCAATGTTTTAGTGCCTGCATTGTGAACTTTGAAAAATAATTTCTCCACAATGCCTATAGTGAC
This sequence comes from Staurois parvus, assembly GCF_062004578.1. Lineage (NCBI taxonomy): Eukaryota > Metazoa > Chordata > Amphibia > Anura > Ranidae > Staurois > Staurois parvus. The sequence continues at coordinate 692,561 of NW_028318557.1, read as the reverse complement.
AGAGGTGAAAGTTTTTTTCCATTTTGGCAGAGGTCTGGTTTTTACATTTGTTTCTTTATTGTACAGTACCGGACACAGATATTGAAGTCATAATCGAGACTGATACACATAACTTCACTTTCAGGTTATTATTAAAGCCATTTAAAGCTTTAGTACTCCCTCATATAACCCTTTCACTGCGCAAGCCTCAGTTTTTTGCCATTGTCTTTAGATGATGGGTGCACTCTCTATGAAGTGATCATTTGTAAATATTTGGGGAACTTTGAGATCTTCTGTCATGAACAGCTGCTAGATGCACCAAGCCACTGCAGCAGAGGGTTTCCGCTTTCCAGATTTGTGCCCCCTGATTTAGAGCTGCAGATACCAAACCCGGGCCTCCACGAGAACTTGAAAGCGGGACAGGCCTGTAATGCCGCATCTGCACTGGACCCAGTGGAAAGGCAACGCAGCTAGCTATGTGGTGCAGTTTTTGTGCTGCCGCTTGGTACTCTACAATTCCAGAGCTTTGGTCCACCTGCAGGTGAGCCTTTTTCTTGATGATCCTCTCATCAGAGGGGGGATTTGTCCAACCGAAGTGAGCAAAGTTGAGGATCGTTGTCATATTAGTGGCCAGGGACCCAAAAGCTGAATTTGCCCTCTCTATCAGAGTCACTTACCCTTTCCTCAAGATCAAGGTCAACGTCCTCAGAGTTGTCTCATTCCTCTTGCCTTAGCAAGGGAAAATGTTCCACGCAAATGGCTTCTCTTAAAAGTGAACTGGTGGCTTTTTTCAAAGTCATAAAAGTCATAGTGTCTTAGAAATGAAAAACACCATTGCAGTGCATGTAAAAGAGGTGCACAAATGTTTCCCTCAGTGCCTATTGGCCCCAAAATGACCAGCTTAGGTTCTTAGAAGCAGAAAAAAAAAACACCTGTAACATTTCCTGTCCATGCCTTCATTAAGGATGTCTTGTATGAGGGCTGTAAGATTCTTGAAAAGATTTATGCTCCTACTAAATACTTCACGCAACAATACCCCATTGATGATAAATTCTCTAAGAAAAATGGGTGATTCTGGAGGTTGATCCAGCTTTTTCTTGTCTCAAAAATTCTTATGATTCCAGTTAAAAATATACTGATTTTTAGCAATTCTGCAGACAAGTATTCTGAGCCCCACGGTAAATGCATATTTGTATCTTATCAGGCCCGACTGTCTAGCTCAGCAATGGGCAAACTACGGCCCGCGGGCCGTATACGGCCCGGCGGACCTTTTAATCCGGCCCGCGGAGCTAGGCTCCCGCAAGGCCAGTGGTCGGCAAGCCGCGGCTCTTTACAAATTTAGATGCGGCTCTCCTGTGTGCCGGGCGCCCGCTCCCCTCCCTCCTCTCCCCTCCCTCCTCTCCTCCTCTCCCCTCCCTCCTCTCCCCTCCTCTCCTCTCGGATGGCCGCCCCCCTCCCTCCTCTCGGACGTCAGGACTCTGCAGCTGTCAGGATGTAGGCGGGGCAGCCAGGATGTAGGCGGGGCAGCGTGACGAACTCCTCTCACAGTCCTCCCTGAAGACCAGAACGGCGCGGGAATACGAGAGGAACGCGCGGACCAAAGGTAAGTGAATTGACACAGGGGGGGGACTTACTATATGGGGGATGAATTACTATATGGGGGACTTACTATATGGGGGATGAATTACTATATGGGGGACTTACTATATGGGGGATGAATTACTATATGGGGGACTTACTATATGGGGGACTTACTATATGGGGAATGAATTACTATATGGAGGACTTACTATATGGGGAATGAATTACTATATGGAGGACTTACTATATGGGGAATGAATTACTATATGGGGGACTTACTATATGGGGAATGAATTACTATATGGGGGACTTACTATATGGGGAATTAATTACTATATGGAGGACTTACTATATGGGGAATGAATTACTATATGGGGGACTTACTATATGGGGAATGAATTACTATATGGGGGACTTACTATATGGGGGATGAATTACTATATGGGGGATGAATTAATATGGGGGATGAATTAATATGGGGGATGAATTACTATGTGGGGGATGAATTACTATGTGGGGGATGAATTACTATGGGGGATGAATTACTATATGGGGGATGAATTACTATGGGGGATGAATTACTATAGGGGGGATGAATTACTATGGGGGACGAATTACTATATGGGGGACGAATTACTATATGGGGGATGAATTACTATGGGGGATGAATTACTATATGGGGGATGAATTACTATGGGGGATGAATTACTATATGGGGGATTAATTACTATGGGGGATTAATTACTATGCTTACTATGGGGGAATATTACTATACTTACTATGGATGACACATACACATCATTCATCTACTCTTGGTCCGGCCCCCGGGTCCAATATATGAACCCATTGCGGCCCTCAAGTCAAAAAGTTTGCCCACCCCTGGTCTAGCTCATAGTGTTTGCGATGGCGGTGTGTCAGACTCTTAGGATGGTCTAGATGAATGGCCAGGAATCCTGGTGGCATTGCAACCAGCTCTTTGGCTCAGTGGTAACTGGAATGGTTTCCAGTGGCTTTGCACTATTGCGTGAACGATGTGCAAATGACGTGCTTTGCCAGTTTTCCTGCATTGTGCTGCTATCTCTGCAGATGCGTAGCATCCTTTATCTGAAATTTAGGTCAACAGAACCAGCCTCTAAGAAAATATTGGGCAGGATGGCCTTTGAGGATGAATGCCTCTTTGGGGACTCTTTGGATGTATACATCAAGAAGGTGACAGGCACATTTTTACCCAAAAGATGAGGGTCTTCATAGGTAAATTGTTTGCAGGCATTTACATGGACACCTGGGTTGAGGAAGTAATCTATCCTGGGTATAAGCTGAAATTTTAAACACACCCTACACCTTGGTTTTTGCCTTCCATTCTATCTTTATCCCCCTACACAGGTAGCTGTGGCCTCTCACTGGAAGTTATGACCCCAGTTCTGCAGGAAGAGGGATTTTTGAAATTTTATTTAAACCTGCTCACATCCCTGAGACAGACAACATTGTCAGGTCCATTTGGACTTAAAATATCTGAGCCCGTTTTTGAAGGTCACAAAATTCTGGATGGAATCAACAAGGTCGGTCATCGCTGCCCTCCGATAGTGGGACGTCATTACAATGGTAGATATAAAGGATGCATACTTAAATATCCTGATTTCCCCTCCACACTACCATTTTGTCTGCTTTGTGGTGGAAAATCATCATCAGTTGGTAGCTTTCCTCTTTGGACTAGCCAAACCTCCCTTAGTCTTCATAAATGTGCGGTCCCTTTTGCATTCCTAGGGAATCCACATCCTGGGCTACCTGGATGATCTCCTTCTGCAGAAGGGTTCAGTAGGGGTATAGTCAGAGGGCCTCCAAAGATCTCTTTAGGTCATTCAGAGATTTGGATAGATTTTCAGTCTCCATTCTGGAACAGTCTCGGCACCTGGAGTATCTGGGTTTGGTTATTGGTCATTGCCCAGAACAAGGTGCTCCTTTCTCAGGAGAAGGTTCTTTCCCTTGGTGTGCAGGCGCAGAACCACTGGATGGTTGCGAACCCCTCGGTTAGGGTATTCATGTAAGTCCTGAAGACTATGGTGGTTTCCTCCAAGGCAGTGCCATATGCGGAACTGCATTCTAGACCTCTCTAGCTGTTGAATCCTAAGTCCTAAGCTATAGGAAAATCTCTGATTCAGTGATTCTCATTTTCCTGAAAGCTAGGATGGCAACATCCCAAAAATTTTGCCATTGTACATTGAAGGCATACTTCTGGTGGTGTGGGAAGACAGATCTCCACCCTCTCCAATGTTCTGTGGGTCGTTTGCTCACCTTCCTGCAGTCAGAGCTGGACCATAAATTAGCTTTAAGTACTTTTAAGGGCAGGTGTGAGCCTTGGGCATTCTATTTCAGAGATCCCTTGCCTTTCACTGTCTAGTGAAGGCCTTTGTGCAAGTGGTTGCTCACAATGGTCTACCTTGTTTGTTGCTGGTGTCACTGTGGGACCTTCACGTGGTATTTCCAGTGTTTCAAAAGCCACTTTTTGACCCTGTATGAGAGTACCTCGTTAGATCTATTCATACAGAGGAATCTGAAACATGCAACTCCAGCTGAACTATTCTGCTGTGTCTGTCAGAGACACAGCATAGAACAGGGCATAGATTAGTCCTTATTAACAAAGGGGCTTGCACCCCTTTTGTCAGTTAGGAGCAAGATCTGCTCCATTTCCTCAACTTAGAAGAATGATGCAGGAATAAGGCCTGCACCACTCTTTAATCCCCCCCAGGCTGTCAAATACTACCGGACTTCAAGTTAATACTCATATTAGTTAAGGCTTCCATATCTTTTTTTTTTTTTTTTAAGTTCTTTTGCCAGTGATGTTCAGATCAGAAGAGCTTTTACAGCTTTTAGCTGGCAAGGATGCATACATCTACCAATTTCTAGTATTAGAACTCTCATTGACAGCAATCAATTTGATGAGTTTATAGCAGAGGAAGTTATATGAGGAAGAATTTGAAAAGCAGAGCAGCCAGATTGCAGATACAGGTGTACCTCGGTTTACAAACACCTCAGTTAACGTAATTATCGGTTTAGGAATGAAATGCCATTGAAAATAATGCTTCGTTTACGATTTTTTTACAAATTTTTTTTCGCAATACGAAGTGTATGTTGTTGCCAATTTTTAAAATGCAATTGCTGGCTTTTTTTTTTCTTCACTATAGCTCACAGAGCTGTCACTTTCCCCGGAGTTAAAGGAAGCTTTTAATAAATAAAACGGCATGGGGTCCCCCCCTCCCATCCATACCAAGCCCTTCGGGTCTGGTATGGATTTTATGGGGAACTCCCACGCCAAAATTTAAAACAAAAATGGCGTGAGGTTCCCCCCAAAATTCAGGCCCTTATCCGAGCATGCAGACCGGCAGGTCAGGAAAAGTGGTGGGGGAGGGGGGAATCGAGCGAGCGCCCTCTCCTGAACCATACCAGGCCACATGCCCTCAACATGGGGGGGTGCTTTGGGGCAGGGGGGGGCTCCCCTCCCCCCACAGCACCTTGTCCCCACGGGACAAGGGCCTCTTCCCCACAACCCTGGCCAGTGGTTGTGGGGGTCCCCAGATCCCGCCCCCCCCCCCCCCCAAATGTGAATGAGTATGGGGTACATGGTCCAGATACTCATTCACAAAAAAAAGTGCAGTGTGAAAAAAGACAGGACACGGTCTTTGACAAGTTTTTATTAAAAGAAAAAACTAAAAGAATGTTCCCCATAATAAATCCAACGTCATTCCCGATGCCCACCTCCAACCCGGAAAAAAAGAATTTAAAAAAAAAAAAGCTCTGCTTCCGACGATGGCTTCCAGCCGAATGCCTGCTCTGGTGGTTTGACAGTTCTTAAATAGGTAAGGGTCGGGTGGCAGGCATCGTGATTGCCATCATGTGTTTATTTGGTTGTAGAAGTACAATACTTAGTAATGCAGTATATACTGTATGCACTTTTAGGTTTGAAAAGTAGCTTTCAAACCTTAATGTGTATACAGTATATACTGCATTACTAAGTATTATACTTCCAACAACCAAATAAAAAGATTGAATATGCTTCATTTCTGGTAGCTATGATGGCATAAGAAAGTAAAAACATTTCAAATTTAATATATTTTCAATAGCTATGCATTTTTGTGGCATGTCTTATACTTTTATAAACCAGTATTTTGTTGTTTTTAGCTGTTGTCAGGGCAGTTGTGTGTGTCTGTACATCTGTATAGTGAATCTCTGTCTTTCTTTGTCCAGCCCTCGGAGTCTTTAATAGTGCAGACCCCAGCTGTGTTCCCTGGTCCTTGCCAACCACCCAGACTTCAAGGCAGACCTCGGGCAAGAGAAGTGCAATTGCGATGGGGTATGGTTTACAAAATGTTTATTGGCTTTTCTCTGCATTATCAACAGTAGTAGGATTGTAAATATAGAACTAGATTTGGAGACTTTCTTTGTAGTCAGGAATATTCTAGTTTGAGATTGACATTTTACAAAATAAAATTAAACTAATAGTCTAGGTAGTACACTGTAGTCTATACTATGTGACATTCAAGTTTATGTAATTCTGAACAGTAGCTGTCTTCTGTTAGATCCCTTTTAGTCTGGTAATTTACCATTCAGTGCATTTTGTTTGCGTAATAAGTGCAGACATATACCTGACGAACCTGAGACTTTTCTAGCTATTCTGTGTCCTATTCACTCTGCTTCTGTTATAGTAGGGAGTGCAGTTAGCCCTCCCAGTTCTTACCTTGGACTACTAAACAATTATTCCCAATGTTGAGTTGAGGAAGGATTCCATAGTTTATGAAGAGAGATGATTGGGGCTGTCACAGTTTTTTGTGTTTTTTGTGTAGAAAAGGCATTGTGTTGCCAACCATAACAGAGAAATAAGGATAGAAGTGTGTTTTCACGGATCAACAAGTATTGTTTTATACTTTTGGTCCCATTAAAAGGATAAAACCTAGGCCAAGTGCATGTATTTTTATATACGTACTGCATTTTTATTTTTTTTTTGCAGTTTTTTTTTCCAGATATGCACCTTACAGGGTAACTAAAGACTTTAAGGCGCCATGTACACTAGCGGTTTTTTTTTAGTTCTCTAAGATAACACTATTTAGTTTCTAGGAGCAGAAAACAATATGCTGATAATATCTTCTAGGAGCCTAAAAAAAACACTAGTTTGCATAGACCCTGAAGGTGGTCAGACATACAAGGCTGAAGAGGTTTACTAACCAGGCCAATCAGTCATCTCCTCTAAAGATAATTGTCCAGCTTTGTCTGCTCCCATAAACTGAGATTGTTGACTGAATTGGAAATTTTTATCTCGTTTAACCGCTTCAATACCGGGCACTTTTCAGGTTACAGCGCTCTCACACTTTGAATGAGAATTGCGCAGTCATGCAACACTGTACCCAAACTAAATTTTTATCATTTTTTTTACACAGCTAGAGCTTTCTTTTGCTGGGATTTATTGTTTGCTAAATTAACAAAAGAAGACCGAAACGTTTGAAAAAAAAAAACACACGTTTCTTTGTTTCTGTTATAAAAGTTTGCAAATAAATAATTGTTCTTCAGAAATTTAGGCCAAGATGTATTCTGTTACAATTCTTTGGTGAAAATAATCCAAATAAGTGTTTATTATTTAGTCTGTATGAAAGTTATAGCGTTCACAAACTATGGGATATATCTGAAAATTGATCAATCCTGAAGTACTGACAGCCAATCTAATTTCTTGAGGCCCAAAAATGTCAGAACAGTACAGATATCCCCCTAACTACCCCTTTTTTGCAAAGTAGACAGTCCGACGTATTTAATAAGAGGCATGGCGGGTTTTATGAAGTTGTACAAAAAAATTTGTGAAAATCATTTTTTTTAATTTCTTCATTTTCCAAAAATCTATGATAAAAACATTACATACTGTCACCAGTGCAGTACAGCATCATCATATAACTGGTGTGGCTGTGATCAGGGACACTGACTGGTGACAGTACGAAATAAAATTTGATAATTTTTTTCAATTTCTTTTTATTTTATTACTATTTTTTTGTTTTGTATTACGTTTTTTCTCTTTTTTAAAGATTTTTTGTTTTCATATTACACTATGCCCAGAGTAGTATAATGTTACCATAGTAACATAGTACTACTTTAGGGAAGTGATCAGTATTTTTTTTTTTTTCCTACACAATTTGATTGCTTATAGCAAAGAATTTCTTTGCTATAAGCAAGCATTTGACTGAATGAAATCGATTCATTCAGATTTTTTTGTTGTGATTTGCTGTGATTGGCCCAGCCTGTGCTTGCGATCACTGTGACCATTCACAGCTAGACACACTTGTATACAATGGATGGCATGAAAGGAAGCCAACCATTGTTTACAACTGTCATGTGACTTGCTGTGATTGGTCACAGCAGGTTATATGGTACTGGCAACGGGCCGGTACACAGATCTGTCATCGGCTGTGTCTGCGGTACACAGCTGGTGACCGATCTCGCCACAGCGCGGCCCTGCCAGCACGCGCAAAGCGTGACCTGGGAAAGGTGTCATATGACGCCCACGCAGATCGATGAAAGTCCTGCCCAGCTGTCATTTTCCTATTGGCCGGAAAAATGACAGATGAAAAGTGGTTAAAGATGTCTTAATAACCAATGGAAGACCTAGTGCTCACACAACGTAGGCCTGTTTTAACCCCCAATTTGATATGCAAACCTAGGCAAGCCATGGATGATTCAGTTTTCTTTCTAGCAACTATGGGAAAGTAAAGTGCTTGATTCCCTCATCAACCCAGCCTGTGTTAATGGGGGAATCCCTCCCAAAGCACTACTGTGTTCTGCTGGCGGGGAGCCATTACTTCCTGCAGCTAGAGCCACCTGCAGTAATTGCATGCAAAACATCCAAGAGGCTGGCTGTTCTGAAGTCGATCGATGGATGGACTTCAATATAACCTGCCTGTTCATAGATGGATTGAATCTTGCCCGGTCCTGGTTGAACTGGCCGAGATTCAATCCATATATGGCTTTAGGGCAGGAATTTACATCCCTGTTGTTTCATTACTTCCTTTGTTTACTTTTTATTATTATCTACTTACAGCACCCCCTGTGGTAGACGGTGGGTCTCCGGTCACCTGCTACAGTCTGGAGATGTGCATGTGTGAAGGTGACCAAAGAGAGGTGTACCAAGGATGTGAACTTGAGCACACTGTGTGTGGCCTTCTTCCAGGAAAAATATACAGCTTCCGGTTACGTGCAGCTAACAAAGCTGGGGTAATCTATTGTTTCCTCACATTTTTATATTATTATTATACAGAATTTATATAGCGCCAAAGGGTTTGCTCAGCGCTGTACAATAGCAAGGGGGACAGAACATGAGACAAGACAGAAACAATACAATACACGAGGGGTTCGAGGGCCCTGCTCTTTCGAGCTTACAATTCTTTCTGTTGCCAGCACAGTAAATGTGACAGTTCTGCTTCTAAAACACAACCGTCATTATAATTTATTATACACCTGATGGCTGCAAGTAATCATTTTTAACATATATTAGGCTAGCTGATAATAATTTGCCTCGCCTCCATCAAATGTAAACTGTTAACAGTACAAATTTAAAGAAGAATTTTGGCAGTCAGAGTAAGAAGGACATTTCTTCAGGTCCTGCACTTAGTATTGTGGGCTGCCTAAAGTGTGATCCTTTTTTTAGTGATGAATGCATGGACAATGTAATAATGAATAAATAGCATCGTAGAGGGGTTAACCTTCCTCAGGGAACCATCTAGACTTTACTGTACTGTTTACCCTCTTTAACAAGTAAATTTGAACGTAATTCTTTATCAATAGATAATGTCCATACAGATATATTTCCATTATTTTTCTTAGTTTGGACCATTTTCTGAAAAGTGTGAAATTACAACGGCAGCAGGACCACCAGAACAGTGCCGACCTCCTCAGATATCCTGCAAGTCTGCAACGTGTGCTCTCATTCACTGGGAGGTAAGGTGTGAAACCGACAGTCTTAGGAGATTTGGCTGAATAACCCAGAATTGTTAAAGGGAAACAATTTAAAATTTTTAAGGCGGTGTTTTACATTTTTATATTTTTTTTTTTACTAAATGTTTTTGCTTTACAAATAAAGAATATATTACATTGGTTTCCTAGAGCACTATAGGTTGCATTACAGCTGTTGTTGTCTACGTGATTTGCATTGTGCAGTTGAAGCGTCAGACAGTGTTGTACAGTTAAAAATGTTTAATGATTGTAAATAATAAGTATGATACTCACAAGTGATCAATAAATAAAAGGCACATCATAAAGGAACAGCTCTGTCCAGTTCACACTGCGTGTCTATCTGTAGGGAGAACTCTGAACATCCAAAAGGCTGACGCGTTTCGAGGACTAGCCTCTTCCTCAGAGCAAGTGTATGACTCAATTATCATCGGAAATGGCACCAGTGTGAACCAGCACTAACACAAACTTCTTTTAGACCACATATACAATGGCGCTTACCAGCTCCTGTGTAGTAAATTGTTAATGTTGTGGAGTAAAACCTTGGCACTTTTGGCGCACCCAGGGAGCCACGCATGCTGAATTCAGCCACCAATACAAGTGAATGACTGTACATGGCTCCTGTATCGGCATTTATAGGAGTACAAATGTGCCTTTTAGTAATACTGTAGGATGTACAGCAAAATTAAATTAAGTGACTCATGACAAGGGCATATCCTTGGCACAGGTTAATAGCAGAAGGATTATTTAGGGCTGGGCTGCAACAGCGAGGACATAGCTAGCCTACAGAGCAGCAGACTTGGGTTTGAGGGTGCTAGCACCCTATTCATAGGGCTATGTGCAGCCTATGTGTCAAATTCTCCAAATATTTGTTGAGGTGAATAATACAATAAGAACTTAGAATATTTGCTCAGTGAATATAAGACTTTTTTCGTGTATATAATGCATGTATTGCGCTTTTCTTCCAACAGGCTCCAAACAATAATGGTGCTGAAATTACAGAGTACCGGGTGGAGTGGGGAGGAATGGAAGGTTGTATGCAGACTTGCTATTGTGGACCTGGCTTCGCTTATGAAGTGAAAGGCCTTTCACCAGCAATTGTCTACTACTGCAGGGTTCAGGCAAGTTCACATTTATTTGTTAACACGACACCAATCAACCACTTGTGCATGAAGTCTTGCCCACAGAAGTAGTATTAACACTAGTGGTCTTTAAAATAGACATTTCAGTAACTTTACAAGTGTTAATAAATTCCGGCCGTGTCACAATATATAGCAACGAGAGATATGTTTTCTGACAGTCTGTACCTTCAGTCATTAAAAAGCACTCTGAGCTTCAAGCAATTAACTTTGCCAGGTCTGAAATGGCACCTGTCTGCTGCAGGCAGGAGGAAATATTTCCTCAGCCTCCTCTTTCCTAATGATCAGACTGCAGCATTAACTTTTCAGAGAAGTCAGATGGGGAGACACCTGTGACAGGGGGCTAAACTGTGTCAGACATATAAACACAGCCAAGAACTGTATAGGCACAAGGGTGTACATGACTATGTTGTCTCTGAGCTAGCATCTCAGTTTAGGATATGGATGCTGACCCTTTATCGTGCCTGAGCCAAGATGACTGTCTTTCTGAACAGGAAAGCAGATGCACATACTGTCAGAGGAACTACTATGAGTAACAAATACCTGAAAATGTTTATACATGGATGCACTTGAAATGAAGCCTTGTGTGATGCTAGATCCACTAGATCCTGTATAACCGCTCCTAAGTACCAAATCAAGTTAGTGATGCAGAAGCAAAAACATTTTTTTAACCTTCCCTGGCTGAGCCAAACCATTCTTAATTTTTGTCCCTTGTTTGCCCCCCCCCCCCCCACTCACCAGAACGCATAATAAAATGCACGTTTGTATAATAAATCCTGATGTCATCAAGGTCATCTGAGTTAGGGCAGGAATGGGGTTGAATCCCTCACACAATATATGGATCCTGGGGCTTTAAGTGTTAATCAGGAAAATACCAGAGTTCCCTTGCAGATGAGTGAGGCGCTGTACAGGTTGGGGATGGGGATGCATTTTATTATGCATTCCGGTGAGTGCGCATTTCTTCTATACCTGATTGCACAAGCACCGAATTAAAGAGAACGCAGGATTCCTTTGGGCACTTACAGTCACTTTATGAACATTCTCATAATTTATTTACCATGATGTTTTTTATATGTACCTTTTTATTGAATTTTATTTAATTTTAGAGCTGCACATTTCTTGTATATTTTGGTTATTTGAGGTTTATTTGGTTACCTTGATGCATAGCGGCTGATCGTTTTTTGTGTGCTCGCATACACCTACCATTTATGTAGAGTTATAGAAGAGACCACCTACTGTTTTGTGTGTTTGAGAGCTGCAAACTGGTTCCTATAGGATGCATGTTCACTTGCGCTTATAATTTTTTTTTTTTTGTGTATTCCCTGTAACTTTTGAGAAATGAAAAATCTTTAGTGATTGGTTTTATTTTCCCATGATTGCAGGCTGTAAACATTGCTGGTGCAGGTCTTTTCAGTGATGTCGTGGCCTGCCTGACACCTGCCTCTGTACCGGCTGCTGTGATGAATCTCTGGGGGATGAAGGAGGATGAAATAGACAGTCCTCATTACTCTCCTTCCACCTGCCTTGCTATACAGTGGGATAGACCATGTGACCACGGTTCTGAGATTACTGGCTACAGTATAGACTGTGGAGACAAGCAAACTATCTCTGTTGGGAAGACAACTAGCTACATTCTAGAACACTTACAGCCAGATACCACATGCAGGTAAACTGCAACATAAAGCTTGGCTATTCTACATTAATGTGTGTTTTTAGTTTTCTTCCATTTTACTAGAGTTATGGCATCCTTCTCAGTGGAGGTAACATTTTGAAGTAGGGGGTTGTTGATACAGTGTCTAAGGCTAGGTTCACATCTGTGTGGGTGGTGCTGCTGCTGCAGATCCGCACGAAAAACCAAGAAATGCGGACCCGTGGGCGGGTACCATTAGTTCTAATGGCACACCACCAACACTGGAAAATGCAACCGTGGTTCCCGTGCGGGCTGCATTTGTGGAAGAAGTGCAGGGACTTCTCTGCGTCTCACGGGGCACAGGAGCCCATTCAAATGAATGGGTTCTAGTGCCCACGCAAAACGCGGCCCGCATGGCCGCTTGTATGTAACTGAATATTTCTGTGAAGTAAATTGGCCTTGAAGGACTTTGAAACACCTTCATGACCAATGGCAAAGCAAATCTTAACACCTGAACACAGTTTTTTTTTTTTACATGTGTTAGTAAAAAAGTAAATATCATCGCAAAGACTTAGCGTATCCAGGTGAATTATACCTTGTTTCTTCCAGGATAAATTTTTCTTTATTTGGTGATAAATGGTAATGGATCTCTCTTGATTTAATTTTTTTGTATTATCCAAGGAAAACCAGCACAAAAAATATATTTTTTTAAAATGTAGCTCTATATTTCTTGCTATTACCATAACCTATCACCAAAGAAAATCCTAAGTTCTTCTGATGATCCCACACCACATATGTATATTATTTGTTGTTAGTACCCATAGTAGGAATCATAAACAATACTGCTTGTTTTGCTTTCTTTTTATCCTAGCAAAGATACACTGACCCCTGACCTTTGACTCTGACTATTGCCTTTGGCCTTTTTTTTTTCCCCCCACACACTTTTCTTTGTTTATACTTTTTCCTCCAGCAAGGAGAAAGAGATGCAATGCATCTTTTTCTCCATTCAAGAGAAAAAAAAAAACACATGGGTGGGCTTTAGAGTGACTGTTCACTGTGAAAGCCAATCACAGCAATCAGGTGATCAGAAAGCAGGCCTTCCGGTTCCTGATTGTTAGTACGAGCTCTCGGTGAGAGCTTGGGTCTCTGTGCTGGGAGTGTGCTGTGCAGTGTGCTCTCAGCACAGCCTCAGTGGCACATACATGCAGACCCATGGAAGAAGACCTACTTCAGTGAGACTGCATATATGCATACGCTCAGAGAGAAGGGGTTAATGTGTTTTAATAAAGTTGAAATGTTTGTATATTAGGTATTGTAGCTGACTGGTTGAATGTGTTTGCAGCCAGGTATGGTTATGGGATAGCATCACTTACAGTGTAATATGTATATTATAGACCGTTTGTTATTAAGAGGCCAGCTTTTAAGAAATGTTGCCCTTTCCTCTGAAAATGAAAACAATCTTAGCTGTGTACCATTTGTTAAGCAAATTTTATTTTTTTTGTAGACAACAGACCTAAAACTTCTATTGTAGATAAAGGTTTCAATTGTTCAGGCACTTTTTTCTTCTTGCTGTATTAACGAGCTCGTGGACCAGCTACCCCAAACCCTCCCTTTATTTCCTAAGCACACCTCAATATCAGTTTCTTCTCTGATGAGCAAAAGCCAAGACACAGCTGTCTACAAAATCCCCACTTATCTTCTGTAGTCATGCTTTATCTCTTCTCCTTCCAGAATACGTGTTCAGGCATTAAACAGTCTGGGAGCTGGTCCTTTCAGCCACTCTGTTAAATTAAAAACCAAACCCCTTCCACCAGAGCCACCCCGCCTGGAATGTGCTGTTTACAGTCACCAGAACCTTAAGCTGAAATGGGGAGATGGGACATCCAGATCCATACCTACAGACTCCATTCAGTACCACCTCCAGATGGAAGACAAGACTGAGAGGTAAAACCATAGTGGCGGTTTTGTAATATATGTTAAGCAGAAAAAAGCTGTTGAGAGATCTAGTCTTTTTTTCAGTTTGCCTCATGTGAAGTGGTATTCTGTTAACACCATTTGTGACATGGCACATTCAATAATTTTACCTACAAATGTGGAGAACGTATAGACTCTAGTGTACTAAAATTATGTATAAATGGTCTCAAATGTACATGGGAAAGCATTCCATACATAAAGCTGTTTAGGTATTCCATGGCTGTGTTTATAGCAATACATTTCATTTTAATGTGTTGGATATAAGGGTAGTTGTTAGCGAGGGCTTAATGTCTTTCCACTGAGTTATTTAAAATGTCAACTGAGCTCCAGCACCCCAGAGGCTTGTTCTGCCTGATTTAATGCCTCAATTACAGATTGCTGCAGCTGGTTTACATTTTAAGGGTGGTTCTTCCATATCTATATATCTGACACTTTTTTCCCTCTGTGAAACCATGATATATACAGATGCATTGTATACTTACATGCTCCATACATATCCATGCCTTGCTGGTTCTAGTTACTATTCTGATTTATGAACCAGCACCCCCAACCCGAGTTTATACATGACTATGGCCATTTTAATTTTGGCCATCCATTTAATCACAACCAGTCTGAAAACTGTCCCGATTTATCACACCTCGTTTTTAAATGAGGACATTTTCTGTTTTTTCTCACTTGAAGAGTTGCTGTACAACCATCATACATTAGGCAGACAAAGGCACTATAAAAATTAGTTGAGAACGAAAAAAGATAGTGTTCTTCAAAATCTATGCATTCCCAATAAGAAGTATGGAACAATGCTGTGTGAGCTTGCGCTATAATGACCTTTTTTAAAAGCAAAAACTGCAATGGCAGCCCATGTCTTTTTCTATATAAACCTAACCCTGGTATGAAAACTAAACATCAAAAACCCTGTTACCTGTAAAACAGACCTTCCCCTGACCTACACATCACTACAGAACACAGCAATGATGTAGTGGTCAAAGAAAAGTGCTGAGTGCTGCTGAAGACAAGGAGAGGGGCACTTCCAGAAGTGTCTGTTTCAGAGAAGCCAGGGACTTCTCATCAGTGAAGCAGCGTTTGGTGACACACACACGGTAACAGGCTTCGTTTTTGCGACAGGCTTGAGGGGCCAGGAGACCTGGTGAAAACTTATTAGGAAGAGCATTTTGATTTAACAAAGGACCACAATTTTAGGAAATAAAACGCCAAACTCTACAGTGATGTCTATACTAAGCTCCAAAGAAAGAGAGAGGAATCGCTTGCCATCTAGAAGCTTCAATACAGTTTACTGAATCTAACAACACACAGACTGATCCATCCGATATAAAGATCCTTTAACATGTTTCACTCAATCAGGAGCGTACCCATATACTGACCCAATGAGTAAGTTCCTGACCAGGTGAAAAGTGTTGGGGGGCGGCGGGGGGGTTGCAGTCTGTATATCAGATTCAGTAAACTATATAAAGGCTTTTACGTGGTGAGTGGTTCTTCTCTTTTGAGCTTTGTATAGACCAGTGTATCTCAGCATTTTTTCACTCAAGGCAACCTTTAAAATGCTACACAATGTTGGGGCACCCTTTAAAATTCTGCACATTCTTAAAGTACCCCTTTCTAAAAAGTAAAGAGCTAAACAAATAGTTTTACATATATCGCAGCAGCATCCACACACATTGGGCACCCAACATTGGAGGTGATTTATTCTTACAAAGCAGTATACCTTTGCACACTTTTACTGATTAGTATTCCAATGTTTCTCTTCTCTGTTTCTCTCCATCACACAGTTAATATGACCCCAGTGCTGACGGAGAGGGACAAGGGAGGGGCAAATGAGGATGCTGTGCAGGACCCCGATAACCCTACTTTTCAACCAATGACATCATTGGCTGTTAGAATTTTGGCAGCTGGTGCACACAGCACCCAAGGCTATAATGCTGCACAATGAAAATCTATGGCTTAAGGATAAGTTCACCTTTGGGAACATGTTATATGTTCCACCCATTTTTAGCTTTACCCATAGCATTTAGCGTTTTACCTATAGCTGCGGTCACACCAGCCACGCCCCCCTTCCTCCCCCAGATAGTGCAGGGAAACTTCTCCTTGTACTATATGAGGATTTGAAAACGTTGCGGCCATGCGGGGCTCCACCTACACTGCCGCATCACTCATTCACAGAGTTCTGTAAATGAGTGCCTACAAGTCCTGGCAGCTGTGGATCGCCGTGATAGTTAATTGAAGCTTCCTGTCAGATATTCTGACAGGTCTGCAGGAGACCTGCATGGCATCAGTGATCTACTGATCACTGGTGCAATGCTTTCCAGGCTCCTGCAGACAAAAATAATAAATGGACATTTTTTTTTAACCTGCAAAAAAATGTGCATTTATTATATTTGTCAAAAAGGTGAACTTATCCTTTAGTCCACCCATTGGCTTGTACATTATTATGGTACAATTTGGGGCTATTTTTTAGAAACTTTGCCAAGGCACCCTTGAGGAACCTAGAAATCCTTGTTGAAAAAGGATGGTGTAGACTGTGATACTGGCCAATGACTACAGTAACTTGCTCCCTTTGTTAGCGGTAGCTCAGTGCACCAATCCACTAAGGCACTGAGGAAATAAAAAATGCTAAATTACATCAGCTATGATAAATCAGGCTGCTAGAGATGGTTGCCTACTTGCCTGTATAGTGTTCCAGTAGCCCCAAAACTCAGGTAAATTGCAACTTTAGGAAATTAAGTTAGGCTTGGTCCCACTTTCTACTTCCTGTCGCAAACGCGCACATCAGAGATGGACGCGGTTCAATCATTTTGGCTTCAACCTCCATCTTGGCTTAACTGTCTTGAAATATCTTTTTCCTTCATCCTCCCCCTTCCTCTCTGTTCCGCCACCGTGACACCTGGTTGTGGGTCACTGGCAGGCTAGAGCAGCAGGGAGTCCAGAGCTACAAAGCCCCCCCTCAGGAGAGCTGGAGTCCCACTGTCCTGAGAACCTGTGTAATTTCACACCTCGTAAAAAGATAACGGAGCCTTCCCCGGAGTTCAAGGCATTCCCAAGAAGCCCACACCAGATAACACTTTTAAAAGATCAATTTTACCCCTATGTTTCATATCTTGGAATAGGAGAGACTTACATAAAAACCAGACATCCCGTCAGATTGGCTAGGAGCAGGCAAACAGTTTGATGGGTCATTCGAATTATCTCGGACCATCAGGGGAGCCGAAACATAGAACTCGTGAACCGTGCAACATATAATTTCATAATTCATATCTAGATAATCCTCAGACTTGTCTGCATAATAATATACCCGCGGGTGGAATGTCACTTGTGCAGCTGGAAAGTTATGGACCAGAATATGAATTATGAAAGATGTTGGCTCCAGTTTAGGGTTCCGCCTGACGATCCCTCCCTCAACAGGGGATTGGTCTTTTTACTTCAGAACCACCCCCTGCTGGTAAACTTTAAAGCAGGCTGTCAAGCCTAAGGGGGTCAGTTGAAGAATTCACCCATTTTTCCATCGTAACATAGGGAGATCAAGGCACCCTCCTGCTCTGACTTGGATCTGCTAAACTCAGGACTTTGGCAAGTACTTTAACCCTTTCACCCCTCTCTGATATCTCTTTACTGTGCTATGGTTCTCTGTATGTTTATATATATATTTTAGTTACATCTTCTCTGTAAATATTTTTACTGCACCTGTTTGACCCTTTTAGTAATAAATCTTTCTTTCTGAAAGTGTTGAACTGTTTCTACAGCTCCTAATTGCAATTTACGAATCCCTGCCTATGAAGAGACTCTACTGTTTGTTTAAACCTCTGTATAACTGGCCTGCGGACCGTTTTATACAGACGATTATTTCAATCTTTATAGTGTTATAACTGATAACGCGAGTTTCCTCTTTCTCTGTCCAAAAAGGAGGTGGTGGCAGTGTGGAGGGTTAGTTGCGTAATTAACCCGACCCAGTAACAATCGCTCAGGCTGTCAGTACATCAATCTGTATCCATTAGCTGGAAAATCATTGTGCAGGGTACAGCTGGGCGTGGCATTGTTACGCATGTCACATCGCGGTTTTAGATTAGCTAGTCCTTCGGTCACGAGTTTGGTGAGAAGGTCTGGGGTCTGACGCCGCAATCGTGACACTTCCCACTGCTCCCTATTTGCCTATAAATTCATTTATCTCTCTTATAGACCAGTAGTGAGAGGCAAAAAGGGTGGGGGCCCAGAATGGCTTCATTGTTTCTATTTGCATGTCAGATCTTCTGAGCTGTGTGGCTATTACACTTTTATGGTAATCACAGATCAGTTAGGAAAGTTTGCTTATATTTCATAATGTGACTTCATATTGATAAACCAATCTAGAAATGTGTGTTAATCTCTGTTCCAGGTTTATATCCTTATACAGAGGTCCATGTCACACATACAAAGTACAGAGACTTAACGAGTCCACATCCTATAAGTTTCGTATTCAGGCATGCAATGAGGCTGGTGAAGGACCTTTTTCTCCTGAATATGTTTTCACAACTCCAAAATCTATTCCTCCTGCCTTGAAAGGTAAGTGTGTTAATGTACAAAGCATACTTGTGGCAAATGTTAAATTTAAAGAGAAGTATGAGAATTCCTTTTTTCCCCAAATCATACTTACCTAAGTGGATGCAGCATCAGTCCAGTGCTGTATCTTTCCCGCCGGCTCTAAGGCTGAGAACTCAGTGGTCACATGATCGTTGAGTTCTCACAGCCACTCTGGTGGATGCAGCATCGGTCCGATGCTGGATCTTTCCCCTGCCGACTCTAAGGCTGATCACATGATCGTTCTCACAGCCACTCTGAGCAGAGAGCGGTGACTGTTAGTCACTGCTGTCTGCTCTGGGCTCCCCACCTTCCCTGCACTCACTGGAGCGCTGGACTGTGGAGGGGGAGGGAGCGGCTGGCTGACTGAAACCAGGAGCCGCTCCAGACTCTGGGGTGTATTCCGACTTTAATATCAGGATCTTTCCCAAACCTAGACCGGCTGATTGTAGTCAGCCGATAGCAGGCTTCAGCCCGCTGTCCGATGGAAACGGGTCTCAGGAGTGCAGAACGAACTGCACTCCTGTGATCCACAGGAGAAGTATGGCCAAAAGAGCTTGGCTGTACTTCTTCTTTAAACAGCAACTCCACTCAGAGTAGATTTTATCCTTGTTTTTGAAATGCGGGTGCAAGCTTTCGACACCTGGTGGTCTTATGGTTCATTATTTGTGTTCTGTGGCTTGGTCTGGCAGGTGATTAAATCCTGTCTTCCTCACCTTAAAACAAAGAAACCCTTGAACTTCTGGGAATTTTAATTTTCCAAGGCACAGTAGTAAAAGAAACTACAGTTCAGCTTAGTTTTTCATTCATACATTGCTCTTCCAGCAGGTGGTGCAAATTACTAGTTGTAGTGATATGAAATGCAAAAAATAAATTCAGGTTTCCTTTCATTCATGATAAGTAATCCTTTTTCAGCTTTGTATTATACCAACTGATTACATTTTCTGTATATTCTACAAGCACCACGGCTAGAGCGAATAAATGAGCATACCTGTGAAGTTACATGGGAGTCTCTGCCTCCAATGAAGGGGGATCCTGTGATCTATATTCTACAGATGATGGCTGGAAAAGACTCTGACTTCAAACAGGTAGGAATCGCATTTTCCCCTTGCTCATAAATCATTACGTGGTGTTATACACACTTTAGTACAGTTTAACTTTATTTCTAAGGATCACCGTTTTGGCAGTTCATCCTTCCTGACAGCACAAGCCTGGGCAACAGAGGATCTCGCCTACCTTTTTGGAACACAAAACTGTAACATTGCAAAACCCTTTATCTCCAGCCCCTGTAGATATATAGAACCAGTCTTGTGGCTGCTATTGTGAACAACTGCTGAAACACAGCTTACCAATAAATTCAGTTCAGGTTTCTCTCCCAAAATGTGTTGGCTGTTGTTGTTTTAGGATAGTTGTAGTTTCTGAGGTGCTTATTCACGTCAAAGCTTTGAGCATGTGCTCCATGTAAAGACATCTGGCTGGTGAGCTCCAATGGAATGAGATTACATGCAATGCTCTCCAGACTTGTGTACACATGCACATTTTGAACCGTAATTAAAAGATTATATTAACCACTTGCCGACCGCAGATATCCAAATGACCGCTACACTGCGGCCGGCCAGTTCTGGGAGGATGTCACAAATTGCTAATCAGCCAATCACATGGCAGCAACTTAATGCATATAGGCATGTAGATGTGGTGAAGATGACTTGCTGAAGTACAAACTGAGCTTCAGAATGGGGAAGAAAGGGGATTTAAGTGACTTTGAACATGGCATGGTTGTTGGTGCTAGATGGGCTGGTCTGAGTATTTCAAAAATTGCTGATCTACTGGGATTCTCATGGATAACCATCTCGAGGGTTTACAGAGCATGGTCCAAAAAAAAGAAAAAATATCCAGTGAGTGGCAGTTGTGTGCATGAAAATGCCTTGTTGATGTGAGAGGTCAGAGGAGAATGGGCAGACTGATTGCTGCGATATTCAGATGGTAGGGTCAGAATTTAGCATTTAACAACATGAAAGCATGGATCCATCCTGCCTTGTATCAGTGGTTCATGCTGGTGGTGGTGTTGTAATGGTGTGGGGGATATTTTCTTGGCACTAGCAAGGTGTACTTAATAAAGTGGCCGGTGAGTGTATATCTTATATTCAAAATATTTTAACATTTTATTATTTGTACATTAAAGCCTAGGCACATTTTATATTGTACATTCTAAAAAAAGGTCCTTTTATAAAATATTCTATCCTCCCTTTCAGGGCTATGAGTGAAATGAACTCTCCAAAAGTCACTATATCACATAATCCTATAATTCGTAATTAGCAATTAATAAAAAGTGACGTATGCGTTTAGTGACAATTCTTATTTGTACAGTAATATATCACAAAACTAAAGGCAAATACACAACAGTTGTCTTCTAGTACAACTGCAAAACTAGATAAATCAAGTATTATATAAAACACTGCGAGGCTGCAAATGCTGATTGGTTGATGGTTTTCCAGCTTGTCCCTTTCACCAAAAGCCGGTCCTTAGACAGGCTTCTATCCGAAGGACAGCTGTACACACTGAACCCGACGATATTCAGACCGTGTGTACCCAGCTTCAGTTTTGTCAACCAAGTACTGGCTCTGTTTAACTTTAGATCTGTGTCCTAACAAGCATCTCCCTGAAGCCAGTGAAATGCCTTTTACAATACATACTTGCAAGGCAGCGTTATCTTCCTAAGTTGTGATCAACCCTATGTTTCCATGTTTAAGGTCAGGGCAGATTCTGTATGAAGTAGCAGCACCAGCTCAACCTAACAGCTAGGTTTTTGGTTAAAAAAAATGTAGAGAGCATTGGAAATCTTGAAATCTGAGTACATTCAGTAGCTATGTGTCAGGGATCCCCATGATCCCCGCCGCGATGGTCCCAGCGCAGTGCACCGCCCTCTGCAGGGACACGGGCACTAGGTCCGGGCCGGCCGCGGCGTTCGAGTTCGCGCATGCGCAGTAGAAGCCGCGGCCGCCCGCTGGGCACCAATGGCAGCGCAGGGCGGGATATTTAAATGGCCCTGAGCTGTCATTCAGTGCCTTCTGGTCTTTCCTGCATCCTGTGAATCTGCGAACCTGTGCCCTGTAAGTTTTGGACCCGGATTGTACCTGACCTTGCTAATTTCTCCTGTCCTGACCCTTGCTTTGCCTGACCTCTCTCCTGAATGCCCCCTATTGGATTTGACCTGCTGTTGCTGACCTGGCGTGTGACCCGACCATTCTCTGCCCGCTGCCTTGTACCTTACCGTCCTCTCCGTTACCGACCCGGCCCGTCTGACCTTGCTCATCCATCCGTCCATCCCTCGCAGTGGGGTCTTCTTACCTCCTCATATCAGACTCTTTCCCATGGGAGCCCTTGGCGCATACCACTGACGGACGTACCCAGTAGCCACGACCTGGTCTCGGGGGGCTCCAAGTCCATCCCCACCATCAGGGGCCCTGGTGAACAAGCACCCTGGGACTTAGATTCCGTGCGCTGGGGACGCCTATTCAGTGGAGTGCTAGTGGTACCGCCGGGCGGTCCCTTACACTATGTTTAAAGAATCAGGCTAATTTTATGTGTGTTTTTAATCAGATATTGCTCAGCTGCCAGAAGCCATGGTAGTATTTGAAAGAATCAAGACAGCTGACCAATTTCTGATAATGTATACCTAGCTGTTACTCTAACCAACTGGCTTTATAACTTTGAGTTACTGACTCAAACCACACATGCAGATCAAGAAGGTGGATAGAAGTTCTTATTTGCATGCTTGACTTGCATCTGTTGCTCAAAGTATTAAAGGCAGAAGGCCAGCATAATCGTCAGGTCCTTAGCACTTCCAGAAGGTGCAATCAGCATTTTGCCACCTTTTTGACTCATTAAAAGGGTTCCCTTTTGTACAGTTAATATATCAGCTTTCTTTTAATGTAAAGGAAAAGGGATACCTTTTTTCTTTAGATAGATAGATATCCTAATTTGTTTTATTACTAATCTAGACATTTATATTAGATAGGAGACAGAAAGCTGTTGAAAGAAGATATGGATTTTTCTTTATTAGATTTAAAATTTTAAAAAGATCACACTGCTAACTCTATTAATGTAACAAAGCAAACAAGGCTATATTAAATTACAAAATGAGACTTCCTGTGCAGCTAATCATATTAATATGGGCTTCACATGCAAGAAATGAATAGCTAACCTATGTAATGAGGACATGAAGATGAAGCAAAGGTACACAAAGGTGATTTGTAGCTTTTAAATATATTAAATTAACAGGATGACACACAAAACATACATGGGGGGGAGACACATTAAGCACCTTTCTGCCTGCGTATTTAGGTTGAGTGAATAAAGCAAAGAAGCATAGCTGTTGCTCTCGCCTTCATACAGTGCCTTGAAAAAGTATTCATACCCCTTGAAATTTTCCACATTTTGTTATGTTACAACCAAAATTGTAAATGTGTTTTGTTGGGTTTTTATATGATAGACCAACACAAAGTGTCACATAATTGTGAAGTGGAAGGAAAATGATAAATGGTTTTCAACATTTTTTTACAAATAAATATCTGAAAAGTGTGACGTGCATTTGTATTTAGCTCCCCTGAGTATATACTTTGTGGAACCACCTTTCGCTGCAATTACAGCTGCATGTCTTTTTTTGGGTATGTCTCTACCAGTTTTGCACATGTGGAGTGAACTTTTTGCCCATTCTTCTTTGTAGAAAATTTCAAGGGGGATGAATACTTTTTCAAGGCACTGTACTTCGGTGAACTCACAATATAGTCATGTAAGAAAGGAAGTGATCACATTCGATTGGGTTTATATTCATCCTTACAATAGCCTAAGGAAGATGAGAGAGAAGGGGGAGTCGCCAGCCGTGACTTGCATAATTTACAGAATTTGTTCGGAGTACCCCTGTTCATATAAACTTACTGCTCTTTCAATTAGGTGTAGTTAGCCTCTAAGCGCCATTCATCGAGACTCTAGCTTTTTGTGGAATAGTCTCCTCATCTAAGCATCCTAAGAGGCAAGTTTTAGGATCCAACTCTTAAGTTTGTTTGGAAAGCCAGATTAATAGTATTCAGCAACTTATACCAGTACCGGATAATTTTCAGGCATTTCCACAACATGTGGAGTAGGTGTGCAGGGGAACCCTGATAGCGCGGACACTCCGGGGTAGGTCTGAGACCCCACTGAAATAACTTTTAATGGAGTTCTATAAGCCCTGTGAAATATGAACAGCTGCATAAGTTGTGCAGATGACAAAGAGACAGAGGGCACTAACTGCAGGAATGTCTCCCAGATTCCACTCCCACCCATGATGACCTGGGCAGGACAAGGCCTCTAAATAATTTCCCAGAAGCTGCCTGTACAGTGAAGAAATGACCCCTTTTTCTAATGGGCCTCTGAGAGAGACTTAATAAGTGGCATAATTTGCATGTTAAGATTGTTGTTTGGAATTGGAGTATTGGAATAATCTACAAGTTCGTAACTGAAAGGACTCCCACGGGTCTTTGAAGGATCAAAGAACATTCTGATGGTATAGTTGGCCAATTAACCATATTCCACTGGTGTACCACAAATCAAACCCCTTGAGTTTACGAAGCTCCACATAGCAGACGTTCTCCCACAACAGCACATATGTTGAAATCCCCTCATATCGCATAATAAATTTGATCTCCTTCCAAACTTTCTTCATAAGAGACAGAGTGCTAGCTGGAGAATATTTATCTGCGTCCTCAGATTCCAACTGCTCTAGCAAACTATACCTAGAAAATCTGGTCAGAAGTATCGCTTCTGTTCGGTTATCATGGCATGCGGTTCTCCAGCTGGCAAAATGCTGATTCCTGTTACCAAGAGGGGAAGCTTCAACCAAGATTTTCGCTTGAGCTTTAATTTAGTAAAGTGCAGGGTAAGATTATGCTTTAAATAATCCTCTACACAAGGTTACTCCCAAATTCCTAAATATTTTTTAAAAAGGGTACTATTTTGATTTGGAGTGTGTTCAGTGGACAGGTGAGGAACATCCAAGGGGTGAAGGACAGGCTTGTCCCAGTTTGAGGAAACCCGAATAAGAGCTGAAGGTCTGAATCAGGGACATGAGGGAGACCAGGGAATGATCAGTATCAGCTAAAAATAGTAAGGCGTCGTCCGCATATAGTGAAATTTTGTCTTCCCTGTTGCCTCTCTGAAACCCCTTTTATTGATTCCGGCTGTCGAATGGCTATTGCCAAGGGGTTCAGTCGTCAAGGAAGAGGATACAGGAACAGCGCTGCTGTGTTTGTGCATATGATGTTCAGTGTTAAACTCCCTCCATTCAGAGTGATGACGCTTGTGTCAAAAAAGTGCACGGACATCACAAGCAATGTCAATCGTACATCCCTGTCCTTGAAATGTTTTGGTTAGAAATTGGCAGGCGGAGCTTTGGGTGCACCGTTACATACAGGATCTCCGCTTCTAAAGCTTCTAAAAAGATGGAAAAAAGTGCTAAGTGTACTTTGTACCCTAGGGGGCTGGAGTAATGTATGAAGTGATAGTTCTTCTATACCACTTGTTTATAAATGGCAGCTGGGAGAACGGAATTTAAAAAACTAGATGTTTAAATTTTAGCAGACAATTGGCTTTTCCGGTGGAAGTGATTTGGGCAGCTATAAAGGTTGAAGGTACTGGCGGGGGGGGGTTATGGGTTTGCTTGGAGGGGTTTAACTAATCTTCAGGCCTAAAATGTACATTTTAGTATGTGTGCAAAAACAAAAATATGGCTGTGGTGAAGGAACATTTTGTCTGTGCCCTGAAACATCACGAGTATTCTGGGCATGGAGTAATCCTTCCTATTGTTTCACACGCCACCCTTATGATGTGTCTGGCATGAAAGCTGTTAATATTTTTTTTTAAGACAAGCAAGTTGTCTGTGCTGGCAGTTTCACTAATGGTCAGAACTGTAGGTATTTAATGCTGAATAATGAAAATAGTGCTTTTAGAATGGCAGATATAGACTCTTTGTTGTTGCAATACCCAAGGCAGTGTGGAAATCAGCTGGGTGGAATTCTTTTCACCTAACTTCGCCATATCACCTCAAAGAACCACTATAATAAAAAATCTTTTCTGGTAACTGTATGTGGTTAATACCCATAAGTCCTCATGCACACTGAACGATTTTACAGCTACTGGCTGTAGAAAAAAAAAAACATCAGAAGCCAAAACCAGCAAACTCACCAGCATGTTGTCCTGTGTCCATGCACACATATACTGTAATCAACGTTTTTTGGCTGGAAAAAATACCCAGGACTAGTGGGTTTCTAGAAGAGTTTTTTTAGCTGTAAAACCGATCTAACGCTGAAAAACGTGGTAAAAAAAAAAACCGCTAAAAACCGCAAACTCGGGAAAACTCCGCTAATGCCAAAATGCTAAAACTGAAAAACTCACGTTTTTAATGTGACTTTACACAGCTAATGTTACCAGCATTATCAAAACACCCCGTGTGCATAAAGCCTAGTGATCGTATTCAGTATATACATTTTTATTTCTTCACATGACTTTGTTTTTTCTATATATGTACTGTACATGCAATGTAAACCGTTCAACAAAAATGATAGTTGGGAATTACCTTATAGGACTGCTGGGGGTGCTTAAAATTATTAGCTTTTATTCCTATAGGTTAAACTTGTTTTCCAAAGGTAAAAGTGCTCAGAAAGTGTTCGCTTAAACCACATATGTCAAACACAAGGCACACGGGCCAAATTCAGCCCGCTAGACCATGTCATGAGGCCCCCTGTACCGCTCCTGCATCTGCGGCAGCCCCTCATCTCCGCCCCACCTTGTCTCAGCAGACGGTAGCATAGAGGAGGACACAACTCCTCCTACAGATCCTGCATTTTTCCATGCATCATGGAGAGGCTTGATTCCCCCCCCCCCCCCATTTCAGCAGTTGGCAGCAGAGAGGAAGACAGATCTCCTACAGATCCTGTGCCTATCTGTGTAGCTGCAGCATCCCCTCATCTTCGCCTCCCCTGGTCTCTGCATTCAGTAGACTCTGGCAGCTGACTCCAGCCCTCCTCTGGTCCTTCTCCAGACCCTGCACTTACCAGCTCCACCCCCAGCTTCTCCACGGCAGCATCACAAGGTAAGGGGGGTGCACTGTGATTTGGGAGGGAAGGGGCCTCTGGACTTCCGATGGTGGAGGGAGGCTCTTTGCATCTGAGGTAAGGGGGGGTGGAGTGGGCTTGACTTCTGATGGTAGTGGGGGGGTTCTTGATATCTGATGGTGGGGAGGGACTCTTGACATCTTATGTAAGGGGGGGGGGGTGTTCTGAACATCTAGTCTTACAGATACAACCAGCCCTTGGAGGGCAACTATGCTGATGCAGCCCGCGATGAAATTGAGTTGGACGCCCCTGGCTTAGAGTGACACTAAACAATATCATTCTTCTCTAAAAATAGTCCAAACATCTGCTACTTTAAATAGTCCTGTCATCTGTTTTTCATGAAATCATTTCTTACGGTGTTTTTCTGCCTCCTTCTAACTTCCTCTGAGTTCCTGAAATTCTCCTTTTTCCCCCTGACTTCCATGTGTTTTGAAACAAGCAGTGCACGTTGTGGTAATGTGCACTGCCCTATGCACACTACAAATCCCACAGTCCACAATCACTAGTCTGCCTTGGGAGTGAGCAAGTGAGGGTGACTACATTCCTTCATACAGGAGGCTGAGAGCAATAGAAGGTACTTTTTTAAGATTTTTTTTTAAACCAGAGTTTAGTGTCCATTTCAGCTAGGCTTTGGTCATTGCCTACTTAAAGAATATGTGCACCCAACATTTCATATTCCTGATATGTGCCTGCTGTATCATGTACTGCACATGTATGAAAAAGTATCCTGTTCTATTTTTATTGCTTCCTTTGTGTGAAATCCCTGGTATCCCTGCCAGTTCCTCTGCTTTCCTATTTTCTAGCTGTGCTGGGAACTCAGCCTGCTCTCCTCCAATGATCAGGCTTGTGTTGAGACCCACCCCCCCTTTCCCACACAGCCATTCATTGGAAAGACTAGTGTTTCTCCTCCCCAGCTCTCTAAGCTCCTTATGCAGCTGAGAACAGTGGGTATGTGATCACTTATAAAAAGGAAAAAACAAAGATATTTATAATATTTGTTTATATGTATGCACAAATGTCTTGACTTTCATTTCTATTTTAAACTGAATGGGTTGCTTTACAAAATGAGGTCTTACATATACTTTAACGTCCATTTAAACCTACATCTTAGACTACCCTATCCATAGCGTGAAACGCTGCTGCACAGTTTCACTGCAGACTGAAGAGCTGTCTCACCCTTTTCATAGCAAGTGAAAAATAATGGATCTGGCAAGATAAACAAGTATTAACGGTTGTGTGGAAAACCAAACAACTGCTAAGTTAATAAGAATGGACTTTAGCATATAGGTTCTTTTTTTATTTTGCCTGTAGTTCCACTTTACCCACAAGTTTCTTACCTTAATCGGTTTCCACCCGGCCAATAGCAAAATGACGGCCGAGCGGGACTCTCATTGATCCGGGCTGGTGTCATATGACGTCTTTCCAGATTGTGCCCGTGCTGTGGGGAGATCTGTCTCAGGCTGTGTACCTTAGACATAACCAAGGACAGATCTGTGTACCGGCCTGTTGCCAGTCCCATGTGACTGCTGTGACCAATCACAGCAGGTCACATGAAAATTGTAAACAATGGATGGTTTACTTTCATGCCATCCCTTGCATACAATTGTGTCATTAGCTGTGAATGGTCACAGTGATCACGTGTACAGACAGGGCCAATCACAGCCCATCTGTGTCATGTTATTAGCTGTGTCCAATCACAGCTAATCACAACAAAAAAACCTGAATTAATCGATTTCATTCAGTTAAATGCTTGCTTACAGCAAATAAATTATTTGCTATAAGCAATCAATGTGTAAAATAAAAAACAAAATAGGGGTCACCTCCCCAGAGTAGCACAATGTTACTATGGTAACATTATACTACTCTGGTCACAGTGTGTTAAGAAAACAAAATCGTAAAAGGACAAAAAATAAAAGATTAAAATAAATGATTAATTTTTTTTCTATACTGTCACCAGTCAGTGTCTCTGATCACCACCACACCAGTTATATGAGGATGCTGTACTTCACAGGTGACAGTTTGTAAAAAAACAAAAATGTGAAAAAAAATGAAATCTCTTAATTTCCCAAAAAAGCATGACAAAAAATTACAACTTCAAAAAACTCACCATGCCTCTTACAAAATACTGTCTACTTTGCAAAAAGGGGTTATATGGGGGATATCTGTACTGTCCTGACATTTTCGAGCCTCAAGAAATTAGATTGGCTGTCAGTACTTTAGGATTGATCGATTTTCAGTTACTGTATATACGATCGTTTTTGGACTCTATAACTTTCCTACAGACTAAATAATAAATACTGATTTGTGTTATTTTCACCAAACGAATGTAGCAGAATACATCTTGGCTGAAATTTATGAAGAACAATTCTTTATTTGCAAACTTTTATAACAGAAATGAAGAAAAATGTGGGGGTTTTTTTTTTCAAAATTTCCGGTCTTTTTTCCTTAATTTAATAAAAAATTTAAAAAAAAAACAGTAGTGATTAAATGCTACCAAAAGAAATCTCTAGTTGTGAGAACAAAATGTTAAAAATTTAAATTGGGTACAGCGTTGCATGACTGCACAATTCTCATTCAAAGTGCGAGAGTGCTGAAAATTGGTCTGGGCAGGAAGGGGGTAAAAGTACCCGGTATTGAAGTGGTTAATCTTCCAACTGATTCCCATCCTAAACAATTTGAGCTTCTCTAACCATAGAGATGCACGTAGTATGGACTTTTCCACCCAACCTGCATATTCACTAGCCTGTGCATATTAGATGAGCTTAGAATATGACTACACTTACTGAGCAAGTTTTTCTTTGCTGGATCTTTAGAGAACAAAAAGATTCATCCAAAATTTAACACAGATGTTCTGACAAACTGAATCTTATACCTTCGAGGTGAACTATGATTTTCTAATTCTCCTAGATATGTGTACCCTTGTTTGACTTATCCTCCAAGAATTGCCCAAGTCATGCAGATTGGGTAGGCCTGATACTTTATAAGGAGACCACAATGTGCAGCATATTTCAAGTGTCTGTTGAGTTGATATCGCATAGCTTTCTGGTTCACGTTATCTTTTTTTTTTTTTTTCTCCAAGGCATACAAGGGACCCAATACATCTTACCGATACTCTGCCCTCAATTTGAACTGTGAATACCGATTTCGTGTATGTGCCATTCGCCAGTGCCAAGATGCTGCCGGACCACAGGACTTAACTGGTCCTTATAGTGCCACAGTCCTTTTCATTTCCCACAGGATCGAGTCCCAATCCAACACCAGCAAAGACATTACTGAACCCACAAGGACAACAAGGACGCTCAGTGATGAGCAGTGCGCTGCTGTCATTCTTGTGCTTTTTGCTACTTTCTCCATCCTGATTGCCTTCATCATCCAGTACTTTGTCATAAAGTGAAGGAAAGCCAGTTCATCCACCTTGAATCACGTACATTATTTTTTTACTTTGCATCTTATAAGGAAAGAATTTATCTTTTGTTCTGAGTTCTCTTTTTCAAAAACATGGTGGCATCTAGCACAATGTCCAGACTACCGTAGCATGTCATGTTGTTTCCTTTTTCTGCCACAGTGCTTCTACCATCATATATGATCCTAGGTCATGAAGACCTCGGCTCTTACAATTGCCATCTGGTGTGATGTTTACATACATCCAGCGATTCTCACTTTCACCGTTTAAAGTTTTGTTTTGTGCAAGAATGAAATGTAGAGTGAGCTATAATTAAAGGTCACCTCAAGTGCTGCAAAAAAAATAAAATGATTAAGGGGTGTTAGGAAAGTGATATTGGCATTGAACTTCTACCTCCTCTTGTCTTAATTCTACCCTGTTGCCACCTGGTACATTGCCACTTATAGGAGGTAGCAGGGTATCTTCTAATCTGAATACAGTGATTCATTTTTGGAGGTTTAACTCAGGCAGTAAACAAAAAAAAAACTGGAATTCTAAATAATCATGCCAGATTCATGATAAAAAAAGAAAATTATAGATAAACAAGCTTTTAATCTTATAGAAGGTATTTATTTTATATATTAACGGTATGAAGATGGCACAACTGGTGAAATCTTCCTAATCAGAAATCTTTCAGTAGATACATTATGCCTTGCCTATATATGTATATTAACAGTGTGAAAATGGCACAACTGGTGAAATCTGCCTAATCAGAAATCTTTCAGTAGATACATTATGCCTTGCAATTTGGGATAAGCATTGTCCCTTTTTAAGACTACGCAGGTTTACATTTACTTGCTTTTTAAGCTATGGCTAACAACCCTTTTATCTAAACTGGATGAAGCATCTTTTTGAACAAAAGATGTGTCATAAGGCACTTTCTGCTGCTTAAAACAATTGCTTCTGGCGAATGGACATTATGCAGTGCAAGGATTATAGAGATATGGCTCTTTGCAGTTGTGCAATAGTTGTTGGTCATTTGCTTATTTGAGGGTACCATCACGTTGACACACAGCCTAAGACTAACACTGTTTCCTAGTCCTAAGTCTAAAGCCTAGTACACACTACTAGTTCCTTTTCGTTCAACCCAGCGGGCTGAACGGAAATAACTGACAGCTCAGGTGGAGCCGCTGTGCTAACTATCTGATCTTACTACAGTGATCCCCCCCCTGCTGTGCTATTGTGTTCTGACAGGGGGGGCATCTGCCCTGCCAGAACACTCATGTCAGCCCTCTCAGCCATTGGATGAGAGTGCTGATCTGGAGCTCATCAGCAGACCTTTTTCGGTCATGCCC
Organism: Staurois parvus; assembly: GCF_062004578.1. Taxonomy (NCBI): domain Eukaryota; kingdom Metazoa; phylum Chordata; class Amphibia; order Anura; family Ranidae; genus Staurois; species Staurois parvus. Next base: position 660,828 of record NW_028318557.1, on the reverse strand, counting down.
CTTCAACAGAAGCCAGCTTGGCTGCCGTACACATGGGCCTGAATGTTGGCCGGTTTCTATTGAACCGGCCGATGCTGCCGACATTCAGCCCATGTGTACTTGACTTAACCCTTAAAGCCAGGCCTGATCATTCACCTTAAACATTGCTTACCTTTTGTGTGCATCTTTGAAGTATCGGGGCACGGCAAGAAAGTGACATCAAGCAGAGACACGGAATGGAGATAATAACTGTGCTAACAATACTAATTTGAGGGAAACAACACAGAAATTAAAGCTGAATTGCAGGAATGTATATTTTTACATTAACATTGGTCCACCTTGGACCAGTGTAACTATGCAGATTCCTTACCTGTGGGATTCCTCTGGAAGCTGGAAATTACTGTAGTAGACACCAGTACTATAGTAATCTCCACTAGCTTCCAGGTCCCGTGCCAAGAGCATGACATTACTGCCCTGCCTCTCCACTTCGCCCAGTCAGAGAACACTTTTACATTGATTAGGCAGTAGTGCAGCCACTCAGCAGAGCACCCAGAAGCTTCTGGAGATCACTGTAGCAGCAGTGCCTACTACAGCGATTTCCAGCTTCCAGGGGGATCCCACACATGTCTTATATGCATAGTTACATTGGTCAAAACAATTTATACCTGTAATTCATGTTTAAATTATATCCATGAACTGGTTTATGTGAAAGAGGTTTTAATATTGTTAATGGTAAGTAAGCAACTTTTTTAAACCAAGGTGGTCTAAATGGGAGCAATACCTTACCTATACATACCTCTCTTCCTTATGCAGTAATTCCATTAGAGGAAACTGACGACTGTCATTTTTACAGCTTAGTGAAAGTCTCCTACGGGTGTGATCAAGAAAAATTTTTTTTTCTTTTTTTTAATAACTAGATGGTTTTAGTCAAAATAAAATCCCTGCTGTCAATAAATGTGTCAGTTGGGCAGCTTTAATATAATAGACATTAGACAACAGTTGGCAAATGGGACACGTCCTAGTCACAGACTGTCCCATTTCTGAAAGATCCTGCTCTGAGCTTGTACACTGATATCATATAAATGTCCATTTCTTTATAGTAGACACCTCTATGGCTGTTCATAATGGTTTCCACAAATCTGAGATAATAGACCCCTTATCTGGCTGTTTTCAGGGACTTAACACTACATAACAGTGTAATCTGACAAGTTGGGAAATCTGCTGTAATTGCTTTGTCCCCAGCTTCTCCCCTAGCTATGGCAAAAAAGGCACTGCCAACCTAGTCACAGTGGAGAGGGAGGATTTTGTACAAAAAAAAAAAAATCATCTTATTGGAACCTTTACACCGATCAGTCATAAAATTATGACCACCCGTTGAGGCATGTACACTACTAGACCTCTGAAGGTATGCTGTGGTATCTGGCACCAAGCCATCTGTAGCAGATCCTCTAAGTTCTATAAGTTGCAAGGTGGGGCCCCAATGGATTGGACTTGTTTTTCCAGCACATCTCACATATGTTGGACTGGGATCTGGAGACAACACCTAAAATTTGTGTTGTACCCTAAACCATTCTTGAATGCATCAGATCAGGCCACCTTCTTCCATTGCTCCATGGTTCAGTTCTGATACTCATGTGCCCATTGTAGGCACTTTTTGACTGTGGACAAGGGTCAGCATGGACATCCCTATACCAGTCTGTGGCTGTATAGCCCCATACACAAACTGCGATGTGTTGTGTGTTCTGACACCTTTCCGTTGGAGTCAGCACTATTTTATTCAGCAATTTGAGCTACAGTAGCTTTTCTATTGGATTGGACTACACAGGCCAGCTTTCTCTCACTACGTGCATCAGTGAGCTTTGGATGCCCATGACCCTGTTTCTGGTTCACCAGTCTTCCTTCCTTGGACCACTTTTGGAAGGTCCTCACCACTGCAGATTGGGAGCATCCCACAAGAGCTCCAGTTTTGGAGATGCTCTGACCCAGTTGACTAGTCATTACAAATTGGCTCTTGTCAAAGTCTCTCAAATCCTTACGTTTGCCCATTTTCCTGCTTTCAACACATCAGTTTCAGGGACAACATGTTCACTTTATGCCTAATATATTCCACCCACTTTCAGATTCCATTGTAACAAGATAATCCGTGTTATTCACTTTACTCGTGTGTGGTCATAGTTTTATGGCTGATTGGTGTAAATACTGAACACTCCTCTCAAATGTACTTTTAGCATGTATGAGGACCCTTCATTCATGTATGCTGAGCTCTGGGAGGTCAGCACTGTTTTTTTTCTATTGCTGGAGATATTCAGTACAATCAGTGTGCTGTGGGCCTATGTTGATTTTGTTTGTGTCAGAACTGCTTCTTTCCTTATACAAAGCTATGGGACTACAAAAAAGCTTAAAAGGGTTTAAATGCAAGTTAGACATTCATCAACACAGCCCAAAGCCCCTCAACACTGGACCGAAATGTAACGGAAAGCTTATACCTCGGGTTCCAACGTTTCTTGTAATTAAACAGCATTATTTGAGCATTTTGCTTTAAATAAGACACCTTTAGGTTTCTAGTGTCATGGAAGACTTCCAAAGACCATTAAAAAGGTACCAGCCACACCACAAAGTACCCCACAAGTAAAGTGACTTTTTAAACAAAGTAATTCAAGTAGACATCCTGAATAAAATAAAGTGTATGAATATTTCAACCAATCGGGTCCCTTCACTCCTATAAACATACTACATTGGCATTTTTAATCTGCTGCTACTGAGTGAGTTAAGGCCAGCACTTGCAGGCTTCAGTTGGCAAATGTAGGGTGCTTTTGATGATTGTAATTCAATACAGGTGCAGATGACCTGCGGTTGACTTGCTCACTCACTTTTGCATTAGCTTAGAATTCTATGGGGAGAAAGCTGTTGTGAAAATAACTAAAGCCTGTCAAAAGGAACCCTTAGACTGTTGCTGGCCCTGGCTTTGAAACACATTGAAATTAGTGTTCTGCCAATTGGGAAATTACCTAAACAAGACAAAATCTCTCTGTAGCATAAGATTAAGGCTTCATGTACACTGGCAGCTCCTAAATTTGAGTGTAGGAGCTGTTGGCATTTTGTTTTCCAAAGCTCCTAAATGCAGCTCCATAAAAACCTATGTATCCATGTACACATAGACTTTTAGCAGAGTTTAGGAGCTGTCGAGTTTAGGTGAGCTTAAACCTCCCTCTCCTGAATGCGGAAGAATTGCGTTCAGGATAGAAACGTTTTGACCACCGGCTGCAGGAAAACACAGCAAGAACACCTTGAGTGTTGTGGTAGTTCATTGATTTTTCATGTCAGTATATCTGCTTTCCTGTACATCCCGTATGGGCAAGCAAATATACTGACAGGTCTGCAGGGTATCAGCGATCTGCTGATCAATGTTGCAATGCTTTACAGGCTTCTGTAAAAAAAAATAATGCACATTTTTTTACCTGCCAAAAAATGTGCATTTGTTTTTAGCAAAAAGTGAACTTATCCTTTAATGAGGATCAATGGACTCTTCATGCATACCTGCTGTTTGGCCGTAGGTGTTGGTGTAAAGCAAGAAAATAGAAATTCTGAAGAATTTTGTTTGAAGCAAGAAAATAGGACACATCCTATGCCTCTTGTTTTGGGCACTTACTGAAAGCTGAGTAATGTGTTCTCTTAGGAGCTCTAGCATATACTAGATGCCCTATAATTGGCTGCTGTCGCTGAACAGTGTATTCTGACAGCAGCAGGAGCCACTGTCAGAATATTATGTCCCTGCGGGAAGGGAGAGGGGGATTCCTCCATTGGTCTCATTTTTGTGGCTGAATAAAAAATGTTTACAATGTATGGCCTGCCAGGATGTTGTCATCTCCAAAATATGCGTTTTTAATTCGGGGGAATGCATAAATTCTCACAAGGCTGTCCTACACAGAAGTCTTGAGCTGAGGGAATGTTCACTAGCTTGGTACACAAACACTGCCCTACAGACAGTTAAATATTGGCAATGGTGCTCACAGCTGGTAAATTCAAATTCATTCAAATAAGGTATTACTTTACTATAAACGGTTCCTTAGATAATGCTCTCAATGGCAAAGGCTGGAAAATGGCCGTTATTTCAATCAGGAGCCTTCTTTGTTTTAAGCAGCAGAAACTCCAACTATTAATTTTCTTTCAGAAACGTTCACCATTACCTCCTTGCCTGGGCTCCCTGTGGGACTTCGTTCTTTGGGTTTCTTGAAGGGCATGAGGCTTAACTTCAGACTCTGAAAATTCAGGTATACTTCAGCACTTTCAGCTAGTTACAATGTATGTAGAGGGGCTACCACTAGTCTTACCGTATCTCTGCCTTTGCAGCCGACCTTATCCTTCCCATCAACACTGAGCATATAGTGTAGCCTTTATTCTTTTTCTTTGCCTCATTTTAAAAATAATAATTATGTGTATTTCTTTCACCAGAACCTAAATTGCAAAATGTTGTAATTTGCACCAGAAATCTTGTTAAGCTGCTTAATTATTTTGGAAATGAAAACTAATGTTTAATGTTTATGTTGTCCAGATTCTGTACCAAATTGTTGACTGCATGTAGTCAGTGTCGCAAAGATGCACTTTCTCCTGTTTTTTGAGCTTGCCTCTGTAAGTTCTCGAACGGCCAGGTTGAAGTATGATGTTACCTTTGCACAGGTATCACACAGCTGCCGGCTTATATAAAAAGTTTTATTTAACAAAAAAAATTTCACGCTTACATTGTCTATTCCGACTCACATTTTTGTGATTTTTTTTTTTTTTTTTTTTTTTTTCATTTTTTTTTTCTTTTAATTTATTATGTCTGAAAGTAGTCACTCACTAATCTTTCATTTAGTTGGGATTAATATTCTTTTAATTACAGTAAACACTTCTTTATCGGTTTCAACAAGCGGCTGTTTTTGTGTTATGAAGATCTTTCAAGAACTGTTTCTACAATAGCAATGGGCATGTATTGTAATTGTTTGTGTCAAATAATGTGTTACTAGAATGTTTTTGTTTTTCTTTTGTTATTCTGTTTTTGTTTTAACGGATGTTTGACCTTAGGTCTTCTAGTGGTAATATTGCTCTGTCTATTGAACTGTGACGTGTGTTTACTTTTTTCCTTTGTCACCTTTTCATGTATCAGTTAATATGTTCTCAAAGATGACTACAATATATTGAATCTATTTTTTTCTAGAGCCTTCTGTATGTGCCATGTCAGGCCAGTATAAATGAGGTTGTGTGTAATTGCCCTGAAATTTCCACGCGGTTGAATGTCTAAAGTTAGTGTCACCCGGAGGTGAATCCGTTGTGACCTGTTTTTTCATAGCAAAATTCAAATTGAATTCCTATTTTTGATAGTAAATGTCATTTATTAGTGTATTTATCATTAAGTCTCACTGCAGAATTCTGCAGGTAAAAAGAGGAAAAAAATTAATGTAACCTTAATTTTACCTCATACACTGTACATTCCAAAAAAGAAAAAAAAAAAGCTAAACTTTTTAAAATGTTGTAGGTACACTACGAAACATGTCACTATAAATTGTACAACGTTGAACTTCATAAAGGAAAAAGTGTAAAATCTCATATAAATATACATAAACTATGTAGCAAAATTCTTTACAAACCGTGGAAAATAAAAGTTGTATAATTCTTTTTTGATTTGTTCTAATTATTTCTAGTGTACACTTCTGTTTTTTGGGGGTTTTTTTTAAGATTAATTGTGTTTTAACAATAAAATTATTGGACAGCTTAAAAAAAAAGCTGAAAAGTACCATGTCCTTAACCCCTTCCCGCCGGCGCCTCCTGGCCCTTTAAGAGTTTCAGATGCTGGGAGGCGGGGCGAGTGGGGCGTAGTTTAGGGATCATGTGACCGCCGTGACGCGACACGGCGGTCACATGATCGGGAAATGTCCCGATCGAAAGAGCGGACCGGGACCTTTCCGTGAGTACCGCACGTGTGCTGGGAGCACACAGGGCGTGCGCTCTCAGCACATATGTAACACATGAATGCAAATGTGCGGCCGCTCGGCGTCTAGGCCCAGACGCCAGGAGGCCGCACATTTGTGTGTGGCTGGCGTAAAGGGGTTAAGGAAGCCCATTACACATTTTCACAGCTATGAAGAGGCCTTGAATCTTTTTTTTTTTTTTTTTTTTTTTCTCCAGATACCAAGAGTGCCCCCTTGTCCTTTTTGTTGACCTTAAGGTTATTCAACAAGTTCAATATATGGGCCACTTATGTATTTTTACATGGTGATCATATCCCTCCCCCACCCTTAATTACCTCTTCTAAAGAGAGAATAAATTCAGTTTAGCTAATCTTTCCTCAGCTGAACTCCTCCATACCTCTTATCCGTTTGGTTGCCCTTCTCTGTACTTTCTCCAGTTTCCTGATATCCTTTTTGTTAACTGGTGTCCAAAACTGAACTGCATATTCTCGATAAGGTCTTACTAATGATTTGTACAGGGGCAAAATAATTACTTGCCCTCAGGAGTCTTTACCTCTTACAAGAAAGCATTTTGCTACCTTTAGTAAATGCTGCTTGACATTGCATGCTATTAACTCCTTTGCACCAGCTGTACACATATACACCCTGTTCCAAATTATTGTGCAAATTATATTTTTCTCATTTACCTAAATAATTGATGTAAATAAGTCAGCATAATTCTCATGTTATCAACTATTAAGAGTACAATTCAAATTTTATTGAACAAACCTCCTAATGATAACAGTATTTTTTTTAAACATAAAACACTTCCAATGCACTGTTCCAAATTATTACGCACAGTAAGCTTCAAAACACTTTATAGGTTGTAAAGAACTGAAAATTGTCATTTTGTTGTGTTTGCAGCATATTTACTGAAATCAAAAGCTATTTCATTCAAACTTTTAACAACATTTTAACTTTTTACACATTTTAACAGGTCACGTTACATTTTAACATAGGACCCCTTATTTGATAGCAGCTTCACAAGTCTTGCATCCATTGAACGTGTGAGTTTTTGGACAGTTTCTGCTTGAATTTGTTTGCAAGATGTCAGAATAGCCTCCCACAGCTGCTGTTTGGATGTAAACCGCCTCCCACCTTCATAGATCTTTTGCTTGAGGATGCTCCAAAGGTTCTCAATAGGATTGAAGTCAGGGGAGGATGGAGGCCACACCATGACTTTCTCTCCTTTTATCCCCATAGCAGCCATTGATGCAGAGGTATTCTTTGTAGCATGAGATGGTGCATTGTCATGCATGAAGATGATTTTATTAGGGAAAGCATAGTTCTTCCTTCTGTACCAGGGAAGAAAGTGGTCAGTCATAAACTCCACATACTTTGCAGAGGTCATCTTTACACCTTCGGGGACCCTAAAGGGGCCGACCAGCTCTGTTCCCATGATTCCGGCCCAAAACATGTCTCCACCACCGCCTTGCTGACGTCGCAGCTTTGTTGGAACAGGGTGGACGTCCACCAACCATCCACTACTCTATCCATCTGGACCATCCAGGGTTGCACGGCACTCATCAGTGAACAGGACTGTTTGAAAATTATTCTTCATGTATTTGTCTGCCCAATGCAGCCGTTTCTGCTTGTGAGCATTGGTTAGTGGTGGCCGAATAGAAGGTTTATGCACAGTTGCAAGACTCTGGAGGACTCTACACCTTGATGTCCGTGGGACTCCAGAGGCACCAGCAGCTTCAAATATCTGTTTGCTGCCATGTAATGGTATTTTAGCAGCTGCTCTCTTGATCCGATGCATGGATCTGGCAGAAATATTCCTCAATGTGCCTTTATCTGCACGAACCCGTCTGTGCTCTGAATCAGCCACAAATCTCTTAATAGTGCGATGATCACGCTTAAGTTTTCGAGAAATATCTAATATTTTCATACCTCGTCCAAGGCATTGAACTATTTCCCTCTTATAGAGAGATCCTTTTTCTTCCCCATATTGCTTGAAAATGGTGCTCTGCTTAATAATGTGGAACACCCTCCTTTAGTAGTTTTTCCTTAAATTGGGCTCACCGGCCAATCTAATTATCACAGGTGTCAGAGATTGTTTTCAGTGATCAAAAGAGCCCTGACACACAATGCCATCCATGAGTTACACTGAAAAACAAAATATTTCATCTTTGTGACACTTAAATAGAATTTGCATAATAATTTGGAACAGAGTGTATGCAGCCTCTAGGCGGGTGGATGGGTCTTCTAGGCGGGAGGCTGCAATATGCGTACCTAATGTTAAACCGAGCTTATCCAGCAAAGTTACCGGCGGCTAAGAGCTCCCGATTGCTACTTGCAATTGGGAGCTTTCTGATCATGTGGCAGCCAATCACGGCAGTCACATGATCAGACACCCCATCCCCTCCTTTATCCCTTGGCACCACTTTAATGAATTAAAGTGGTGAATTATTAACCACTACTCAGTTTTCTATTCATTTACAAACTAATGAGGAGTAAACACATGACACATGAGGAGTAACGTTGGACAGAGAGACTTTGTTCCAAATCAGGGACAGTTGGGAGATATGCTGATGGATGACCAGGTGTGACATCACACCACTGGTCACACATTTACCACCATTTCTTCCTAGAGCCCCTATATGTTTCTCAGGCGCTTCCTCCTACCCTTTCAGAACAAGGATTCGTTACAGGACAGTCTAAAACGACCTGACAAAAGCAGAACTTTAAGTATCACATAATTCCTCAGACAAATACCAGCATTAATATGCTGATCTTTGCCTAGAGCTCAAAAGCATCACACCTCTTATCCTACTCCCATTTCTCTACCTTAGATTCAAACATGCCTGCTCTAGACAAGGCAAACATGGAAGGAAATGAAGAGAAAATTAACACAGTATTGGAGGAAGCTGCAGAAGATTTTTCTTCCTGAAATTACCATATTATTGAAGAGAGAGCATCATGCAACATTCTTACTAATGTGGAAAAGCTCACAGCTGCCATCCACAAAAGCCCTAGCATTGTGCAGTTTGATTCTCCTCCATCTTGCCATGCCCCCTTGGGTATGAGGAGACGTGTAAAACCCTCAGACGTTCCCTGTTCATGAGTAGTTAGAATGAGTGACCTATGATCATTGGATAACTCAAAGGATTTTTCACTCATCCTAAAATCTTTTCTGAACTCTATACAGTGTAAAGAGAGTTAACTAATACAACAGTGGTCTATTGCTGTAGTTGATCCTACCATCTCAGTCTCAAGCTACTCACTGTGCTTATTGAAGATGTTCCTTCATTCAAAGATTCTGCAAATAGAAAGTTTGAGACACTCTTAAAGGCTATTTTCTTTGGCAAGCCCAGCCCTGCGACCAACTCCCACTGCAATTTCAGTATGTCAAACTGAAGCTTCCTGGAATAGGGGCATTATTTCCACAGTGGAAGATCCAAAAACCACTCCAAGAAGAAGCCTCTACCTCTGCAAATGCAGAGCACCTAATTACTCTACCCAGGCTTAAGTCTGCAAACCTAAGTTCGGTTATTTCCTTGCAATGCAAGAATTGGGTCAGAAAGCCCAGCAAGTCTTACCCAAAGCCATCTTCACAATGAATGGGTGCCCTCACTTCTAAGAGTGGGTGGATATCTGTTATAGTTCACCTCTCTCTGGATCACAGACATCCCACATCTGTTGGTTTGATCAGTTGCTTCAAGGGGGGCACAAAATAGAGTTCAAAACTACCACCCTCACCACTTTATCTCAAATCAACCAAAGGCTGTTCAAGGACTGTCAAATTTCCAAAATGCCCTGAGCCATTCCTTGTCCTAGGGCGTTGTTACATACTCCGCTATGCGGGTTCAAAGGATTTTATTCAAATCTGTTCACAGTACCATAGCCCAGCAGGGGTATTCATCCTAAAATCCCTCCATAAATACCTTTTAGATTCCAAAATTATGCATGGAATCTGCAAGGTCGGTAATTGCCTCTCTGAGAAAAAGAGAATACATGGAGTCCACAGACATACAAGATGCCTATCTACTGCTTCCTATTTATTATTATTATACAGTATTTATATAGCGCCAAAGGGTTTGCTCAGCGCTGTACAGTAGCAAGGGGGACAGAACATGAGACAAGACAGTAACAATACAATACACGAGGGGTTTGAGGGCCCTGCTCTTTTGAGGTTACAATCTAGGAGGGAGGGGAAGGTGGTACAGGAGGAGATGGCTGTGGGGGATGGAGTGGTGGGAGGAGTGGAGGAGGATAGTTGTTAGGTGAGGTCGGGTGTTAGGTGAGGTTGGGGTAGGCTTCCCTGAAGAGGAGGGTTTTCAGGGTGTGCCTGAAGGTGAGGAGGGTAGGCGATAGTCTGATGGATTGGGGTAGGGAGTTCCATAGGATGGGGGAAGTCCTGGAGAAGTGCTGCAATCGGGCGTGGGAGGAGGAGACCAGGGAGCTAGAGAATAGGAGGTCCTGTGAGGAGCAGAGGACACGGGTAAGGTAGTATTTGGGTATCAGGTCAGTTATGTAGTTTGGGGCAGCATTGCGAACGGCTTTGTAGGTCAGAGTTAGCAGTTTGAATTTGATGTGTTGGGCAATCGGGAGCCAATGAAGGGATTGGCAGAGGGGGGAGGCAGATGTGGAGCGGTTGGTGAGGTGGATGAGTCTAGCCGCTGAGTTTAGGATCGACTGGAGTGGGGATAGCATTCGTTTGGGTAGGCCAGTGAGAAGGGAATTGCAGTAGTCCAGGCGTGAGATGATGAGGGAGTGTACGAGTTGTTTGGTGGTGTCTGGGGTGAGGAATGTGAGTATCTTGGAGATGTTGCGGAGGTGGAGCCTGCAAGATCTAGATAGCAGTTGGATGTGGGGTAGGAAGGAGAGGTGGGAGTCCAGGGTGACACCCAGGACTTTGGCGTGTGGGGTGGGAGAGATGGTGGCGTTGTTAGTAGTGATGGAGAGGGTGGGGGGAAGACCAGGAGCTCGGTTTTGGATAGGTTAAGTTTGAGAAAGTGGAGCGACATCCAGTCTGATATGTCCTTTAGGAGGTGGGCAATGTGGGCAGAGAGTGAGGGGGTGAGGTGGGGGGTGGAGAGGTAAATTTGGGTGTCGTCGGCATAGAGGTGGTAATTGAAGCCGTGGGAGTGAATAAGTTTGCTAAGGGAGGAGGTATAGATGGAGAACAGGAGGGGCCCGAGGACAGAGCCTTGGGGGACCCCAACAGAGAGGGGGAGGTGGCAGTGTTGTAGGTGACGCTGAAGGAGCGTTGGGAAAGGTAGGAGGAGAACCAGGAGAGAGCAGCGTCCTTGATGCCAAGGGAGTGCAGTTTGGCAAGGAGGAGCACTTTCTATGCTTTGCAGTGGTAGACAATCACTTTCAGTTTGTCTCACTGCCCTTTGGCCTATCTTCTGCTCCCAGATTATTCACAAAGGTCCTAGCACCTCTTCTTGCTCTTCTCAGAACTCAGCCCATCCAGGTCACAGGTTATTTGGCTCACTTCCAGCTGTTTGAATTGTCCCGTGGCCATAGATTCAGTTGCTCCAGGCTTGTGGTTGGGTGATCCCTTTAAACAAATCTGCTCTCCAGCCTTCTCATTAGCTGGAATACTTAAGTCTAGTCCTGGACAAATCCCAAGAAAGGTTTTTCCTCCATAAAAGAAAATTATTTTCCTCAGATCCAATGCTGAAGAATTGAGGCTAGTCTAAAGAGACATCCTGCAATAAAATTCTATGAAATCTAAAATCAATTGTAAAGTCTGCAGATTTTTTTTTTTTTTTTTTACATCCAAATTTGTGAATAGCTGTAGTCTGGCAGGGTGACAGCACAGGAGAGCAATTGAGAGACAGCATTTGAACCAGGACCTTCATGGCAAGATCGCTACCAGCTGTTATAATGAAAGCTGCAGATTTGCAAAGAACAGAAATGAGATTTGAAATGACAGAATCACAGAATGAATGATGCAGAAGCAGGAAGATGCATGCACTACAGATTCTCAAGACCGCTTCCTCTCCCGCACAGTATTGACATAACCAAGCCTCTCTCCAAACCTCCGGCAACTAGCAGTCAGGCACAGAGCCAAAAATCTCATACTGCAGATATACTCTACAGCTTTAAGGCCGTAGACAGAGGTCCTTGTCATAGGAACTTTGCTGATGTTTTTCAGGGAAGGTTCAACACTAAAGGTAAAGTTTCACAAAACAGGCATCCTCTTTGTTTATGTTGCATCTAAGCTGCCACACCTTTGAAAAGTGATCCATGTTCAGGGTGCTTTTAAGAGGCATTTGACAAGTGATGGGGAGGTGCTATGATGCCTCCTCACTATTTTACTCTTGTAAATGCCACACCATGAATGGTTTGCGTTCGGCTGCAGTAATGCCCACTGAACACAACACAAGGTATAGTTTTTGCTGTAAGCACAAAGCAAAGTATAGCAAGAGCAGCATGTGAACACCCCCGCCTGCTCCTCACACATTTTTAATTCCCAACCACAAGTCTAGATGAACACTTAGTGAACCTGCCACTGCTATGACAATTTGTCAGCTGCAGAATTGCTAATAGCAAAGTCACCTGTGTGTCATCAATCTTAAATCGATACTAAAGGCTTACATTTTTTTTTTCCTAAAAATAACAAACCTGGCTATACGCACCAGCTGTGTGCAGTGGTTTTGCACAGAGCAGCCCAGATCCTCCTCTTCTTGGGTCCCCTGCAGGTTCTCCCGGCCCCTCCCTTCTGTCCAACACAACAAGCAGCCCTCCATGGGGGCATCCGCTTCTCCATGTATCCATTCACACATGTAGCTGTGCCCCCCCCCCCCCTTTCTTCTCCTTGGCTCACTGGCTGTGATTGACAAAAACGGGACTACTGCCTCAGCCAATGAGGAGTGAGAGTCCTAGGATAGCCAAGACTCCAGTTCACATTGCTGGATTAGGAGGGGCTGGGGGGTCTGCTGCACAGAGAAGGTTTTTTACCCTCATGCATAGAATGCATGAGGGTAAAAAAAACTTGAGCGTTTGCAACCACTTTAAAGGGTAAGTTCAAAAAGTGAACTAATTCCAAATATCCTGCCCCCCCCCCCCTTCAGATCCCAATGCACATGGCGGGGCTATGCTGCCAGTGCAGTGGTCACAATATCACAATACACAGTCCCGGAGTCCGTATCCATTATGATGCTTGCAATGGCAAATGCTCATTGGTCAATGCAACCACATGACTGCAATGACCAATGAAAAGTGCTTCTTTCTTCTGGGATGCTTTACCAAAAGAAGCTTTACATGCACTTCTCATTGGTCTGCAAGGTCACATGGCTGCACTGGCTGATGAGCAACGGCCATTGCAAGAGTTATGAGAGATACTCACTCCAGGGCTGTGTATTGTGGTGTACAGTGCACGGACCACTACACAGTAGTATGGGGGCATCATGGCTGCTAAATACAGTAGGGTCTAGCAGGGGTCTCCAGACTATGGCCCGCCAGCTGTTGACATACTACACGTCTCATCATACCTCTGCCACTGGGAGTCTTGCCTGTGGCTGTCAGTCTTGCGAGGCCTAATGGGACTTGCAGTTTCTCAACACCTGGAGGGCCATAGTTTGGAGAATCCTGGTCTAGAGAGTTGGCCAGGAGATTTGGAGTTAATTCACATTTAAATTTTTTGTGAGGACCACTTTAGCCATTTTCTATATATAGGTCAATACAACAAACCTAAATGAAGTGCAAAAAAGGAGGGAAAAGGGTGATTGCCTCCAAAAAAGGACATTTGAGAGCTGTGATAAAATGTACTTGATAATAAAAAGTGGGTCAAAAGATTGGCTTTGTGTTGTTCTAGGCCAACACAAAGCCAATCAGAATCCATGGAAAACATCCCCTTTAGCTGGGCTTCTTGAATATATTTCGTTTCCACTGTTTACAATCTGATCTTCTCTGCATGTTCTGTTTTGGCATTTGTGTTTACTACATTTCTCAATAAATTTCAGCGGGCTGCAAGTTCTCAGACTTGTATGTTGTTGACATTGTAAAAATAAAGTATTAATAAAAATATCCTGAGGGAAGATGAGGATCTGGAGGTTGTTCCCATATGGGCCACCCGGGACTCATGGAATGCGAGTGGCAGCTCTGAATATCAGGGAAAATGTCCAACATTTTAAACTGAACCACATTTCATCTAAAATTCCCACTGAGAGTTTCTGATTGGTTGCCTGCAGTCGTTATGATAACCTCTATGAGATAAGTGTACCTAAAGCTAAGGGCTCATTCTCTGTATACAGTTTGTATACTAGTCTAGTTGTATATAGCAGTGTAAAATGGGACACCACTGCATCTAAGGCCATACATTGGTCAGGTTTTCTGCTGTTTGTATGTAAATGTTTGTGCTAATGTTTACCTGCAGGCAACATACAGCGAACCCATTGGCTACTGCTGCTGCTGCTCAGTGGTGTATTTAGGTTTGTGCTGCCCTAGGCAACACAAAAATTGCCCCCTGGCAAAAAGAGTCTGACATTGACTGAGAACACCCCTGACCTCCACTTGAGCCTTCCACTACCATTGCCCCCTATACACCAGCCACCATCCCCCACGGCAAGAGAGAGAAAGACACTCGCCTTCACAGCTCCGGACATCCCCAGGGATGAGAGTCGGGCTGTGCATACACTGTCATGAAACCCACAGCATCTCTCGGAACCCACCAGGTCCCCATGCTGTGTGTGTCCCTTCTTCCAAGGGGCAGTGCTGCCCCCCCTGAAAAATGCTGCCCTAGGCAAATGCCTTGTTTGCCTTGTGGTAAATACACCCCTGCTGCTGCTTCTGCTCAGCATAAATAACATTGTTGATCTGAGTCATTTATGCACTGGAGAAAAAAGAGCATTGTAGAAGTTCTAATGCTTCATCAATCTGTATAAAAAAAAATGTTTTAGGGCTCATTCACACTGACATATGCAACATAGGCATGATTTTGCTTGCAGAAAGATCCTGTGTATTTGTTACATGCCTAAAACATTTGTGCAATGTTTACATGTGTATAGCAAGCAGCTTACAAGGACTCCATGCTGCTCCTCACTGACATTTCAGTAACAACAATGCTGGTCTGGATGAGGCATTAACGTGCTGGAAGTGCATGTGCAGAACACAGTCAGGTAGTCATTCTGTGCATTCTATTAATTATCAACCTATCAGCCAGGAGCAGCGGCCCAATAGAACCCTCGTATGCTGACAGCTGTACACCTGTAAATGTTCTGCAGACATTTTATACTTAGAGCAAATACACAAAATCTTTGTCCCATTCAAGTGCATGGGATTGCACCACAACCACCCTGCAACACCACATAATGCACACATCTGTAGTGTGGTGTTTCAGGCTTCGTGAACAGGCCTTCAGGAGGTGACAAATAGCCTCCAAGCCACCTGTCATATGCTTCTGAAAAGCAATCCACTGTGGATCACTTTAAAGAGGGGTGGTAAACAAGACCTTATTGGGACCAGTCCCTCAAAGCCTATTCTCTTTGTTGCTCCTGCAGCTGTGACATCATCATATAAAATGCTGAACCATCAGTCCTGCATTGTAAGTGGGGTTATCAAATCAAGGGTCTGCCCACAACCCAGAGCACTGGAGAGAGGTGGTGAGTGCCACCTGTGGTCCTAGGCAAAAACCTTTGTAGTGCAGCAGGAGCCCCAGTACAAGGGCCATTTTTTCATACAGTATTCCCCAGGAACGGGGGTCACAGTAATCACTGGGCCCTCTACACTCTGTAAGCAGTGTTCATATCTAAGCAGAAAACACAGCCTGCCTGCAATCTAAATTCTTTCCCTATAGATATGAATGGCAATACCATAGATAACATGTAGTACATCTCCCAGTGTTTTGAAGCCGTATACAATATATACATCATGTGGGGCAGGTCCATGAGGAAGGCAGTGATATGTTCTTCAATTCCCTGGGGGGCTGATAAACTGCATGGAAATGCATGAGGTGGTGTTAAGGCAGCACTCTCTGCCACTTACTTGCTTCTCTCTATGGTGATCCAGGCAGCACCTTCCTCTTCACCTATGTTAAACTGCACAACATTTCTGAGCGGGCAATGTGGAGCATGTGCCAGACACCACCGGCCCAAGTCCTGTCATTCTCCCCAGTCACCTTGTTGATACATGCTTTACTCTGTTCTTAAGGGATGCCACCCTCAGGCATCTGCAGAAGTGTATTCCGTGCTTCTTCTCTTCGAGGCCTCTCTCTTCTGTGATTCACAGGCCAGGCAAGGTGCATTGCATGGGACAGGGCACATAGCATGGAACAAAGCATATTATATGGGACAGGGTGCATTGTATGGAACAAAGCATATTACATGGGACAGGGTGCATTGTATGGAACAAAGCATATTACATGGGACAGGGTGCATTGTATGGAACAAAGCATATTACATGGGACAAGGCACATAGCATGGAACAAAGAATATTACATGGGACAGGGCGCATTGTATGGGACAAAGCATATTACATGGGACAGGGCACATTGTATGGAACAAAGAATATTACATGGGACAGGGCACATTGTATGGAACAAAGCATATTACATGGGACAGGGCACATTGTATGGAACAAAGAATAGTACATGGGACAGGGCACATTGTATGGAACAAAGAATATTACATGGGACAGGGCACATTGTATGGAACAAAGAATATTACATGGGACAGGGCACATTGTATGGAACAAAGCATATTACATGGGACAGGGCACATTGTATGGAACAAAGAATAGTACATGGGACAGGGCACATTGTATGGAACAAAGAATAGTACATGGGACAGGGCACATAGCATGGATCAAAGAATAGTACATGGGACAGGGCACATAGCATGGATCAAAGAATATTACATGGGACAGGGCACATTGCATGGATCAAAGAATATTACATGGGACAGGGCACATAGCATGGATCAAAGAATATTACATGGGACAGGGCACATTGTATGGAACAAAGAATAGTACATGGGACAGGGCACATAGCATGGATCAAAGAATAGTACATGGGACAGGACACATAGCATGGATCAAAGAATATTACATGGGACAGGGCACATTGCATGGATCAAAGAATATTACATGGGACAGGGCACATTGCATGGAACAAAGAATAGTACATGGGACAGGGCACATAGCATGGATCAAAGAATAGTACATGGGACAGGGCACATAGCATGGATCAAAGAATATTACATGGGACAGGGCACATTGTATGGGACAGACTGTTATTATTATTATTATTATTCAGTATTTATAAAGCGCCAATAGTTCGCTCAGCGCTGTACATTACAAGGGGGACAGAACATGTGACAGAACAATACCAATACAATGTGATACACGAGGGGTTCGAGGGCCCTGCTCTTTCGAGCTTACAATCTAGGAGGGAGGGGATGGTGGCACAGGAGGAGATAGCTGTGGGGGATAGAGTGGTAGGAAGAGTGGAGGAGGTTGGCAAGTTAGCAGGGGGTGGGGTAGGCTTCCCTGAAGAGATGGGTTTTCAGGGTGCGCCTAAAGGAGAGGAGAGTAGGTGATAATCTGATGGGTTGGGGCAGGGAGTTCCAGAGGATGGGTGACACCCTGGAGAAGTCCTGGAGGCGGGCATGGGAGGAGGAGACCAGGGAACTAGAGAGAAGGAGGTCTTGTGAGGAGCGGAGTGTGCGTGCTGGGTGGTACTTGGATATTAGGTCAGTGATGTAGTTCGGGGCAGTATGGTGGACAGCTTTGTACGTCAGCGTTAGGATTTTGAATTTGATCCGTTGCGCAATCGGAAGCCAGTGGAGGGATTGGCAGAGGGGGGTGGTGGAGACAGAGCGGTTGGAAAGGTGAATGAGTCTGGCAGCCGTATTCAGGATCGACTGAAGCGGGGATAGCCAGCGGCGAGGCAGGCCAGTGAGGAGGGAGTTGCAGTAGTCGAGTCGTGATATGATGAGAGAGTGGATGAGCTGTTTCGTGGTTTCTGGGGTTAGGAACGTGCGGATTTTGGCGATGTTGCGGAGGTGGAGTCTGCACGAGTTAGTTAAAGATTGGACTTGGGGCTGGAAGGATAGGTTGGAGTCCAGAATGACACCCAGTACTCTGGCCTGCAGGGCGGGTTTGATGGTAGCGTTGTTGGATGTGACGGAGAAATCAATGGGGGGTGGTGTCCGGGCTGGGGGGAAGACAAGAAACTCGGTTTTGGAGAAGTTCAATTTAAGGAAGTGGAGCGACATCCAGTCTGATATGTCGCTCAGTAGGTGTGTGATTCGGGCTGAGACCAAGGGGGTGAGGTGGGGGGTTGAGAGATAGATTTGTGTGTCGTCGGCATAGAGGTGGTAGTTGAAGCCGTGAGAGTGTATGAGTTGGCCAAGGGAGGAGGTATAGATGGAGAAGAGAAGGGGCCCAAGGACAGAGCCTTGAGGGACCCCAACAGAGAGGGGGAGGTGGTAGCATTATAGGTAACGCTGAAGGAGCGTTGTGACAGGTAGGATGAGAGCCAGGAGAGAGCAGAATCTCTGAGGCCGAGGGAGTGTAGTTTTTTGAGGAGGAGGGGGTGGTCGACTGTGTCGAAGGCCGCAGAGAGGTCAAGGAGTAGGAGCACTGAATAGTGGCCATCAGCTTTGGCGGTTAGCAGGTCGTTGGAGAGTTTGAGTAGGGCGGTTTCGGTGGAGTGTAGGGGACGGAAGCCGGACTGTAGGGGATCGAGGAGTTTGTTGTCGTTGAGGTGAGAGCATAGGCGGGTGTAGACTAGGCGCTCGAGGAGTTTAGATGTAAATGGGAGCAGGGAGATGGGTCTGAGGTTGTTTGGGTCATTGGGTTCCAGGGAGGGCTTTTTAAGTATGGGGGTGATGTGTGCATGTTTCAGAGGGGAGGGGAAAGTGCCTGAGGAGAGGGAGAGATTGAAGATGTGGGTGAGGGAGCGTAGGATGGAGGAGGAGGAAGGTCGTAGGAGTTGTGAGGGGATAGGGTCGAGGGGGCAGGTGGTGAGGTGGGCATCAGAGAGGATCTTGGAGACTTCCTCGATGGTAGTAAGGTCAAAGGTGCGGAGTGTGGGGGGAGCTTCAGTATGAGGAATGTAGGGTGGGGTGGAAGAGGAGGTCAGAGCAGTGGTGTCAGGGATCGCGGCTCCATGGTCCGCGATCGCGGCTCTGTCCCTCGCGCATGCGCATTGGCGGCAGATCGCGCCGGGACACAGGCACTAGGTCCCGGCGAGCCGCGGCTGACAGGACGCCGCGCATGCGCAGTAGGAGCCGCGGGCGCGCCTCAGGCGTCCAATGACAGCCGGGGGCGCGTCCTAGCCGGCCAATGACAGTGCAGGGCGCACTATTTAAAGATGCCCTGCACTGTCACAGATTGCCGCAAGGTCTTCCTGTGATCCTGAGTTCCTGCACCTATCTTGTGACCCTGATTGACCCTGACTATTCTGCCTGCTCCTGCGTTTGACCCGGATTGTCCTGACTACTCTGCCTGCTCCTGCGTTTGACCCGGATTGTCCTGACTATTCTGCCTGCTCCTGCGTTTGACCCGGATTGCCCTGACCTTTCTACGGATTGACTTCCCTGCTGACCCTGCGTGTGACCCGACTACTCTCGCCTACCGATTCTGTACCCCGCTTACCCTCACGGGCCCACGATCCGTTACTACCCTGCTGGGGCCGCCATCCTCTTCATATCTGGCTCTCCCGGTACCTGTCCCCAAAGGTCTCCTCAGCCACTGGCGGGCCTGCTCGGAGGTCGTGACCTGGCCCGGGACTGTTTCAAGTCCATCCCCACCATCAGGGGCTCTGGTGAAAGCACAGCCCGGGCTTAGACCCCACGCTCTGAGTAGGTCTGTCAGTTGGCAGCCTGAGGCACCACCTGGCGGATCATAACAGTACCTTGCGGCCATGACAGAGCCAGGAAGTGGACCGGTGTCCCTAGAGGATATTTGTCAGCACCTGGCCACCTTGACCCAGGCTTTTCAGAACTTCCACAGTCGCTGCGCCCGACTGGAGGACCGCATGGAGTCATTAGCCCCCCTGACTCCCCCTGCTCAGAGTCCTCCACCTGCAGGACCTCCCGCTAACCCGGTATCCGGAGCGGTTGCCACATCCCTAGCTCCTGAACCCCGCGTTCCTCTGCCGGAACGATTCCGTGGTGACCGGAGCCGCTTCCGAGCCTTCCGGAGCGCCTGCACCCTATACTTTGACTTACAACCCCGCACGTTCACCACTGAGACCGTCAAGGTGGGGTTTATAGTCTCCCTCCTTCAGGATGAGCCCCAGGATTGGGCTCACCGTCTGATGGAGAAGCACGACCCCCATCTTGACTCCGTGACCGAGTTCTTTCGGGCCATGGCCGTCTTGTATGACGACCCTCAGCGAGCTGCTTCCGCAGAAGCGACTCTATACTCCCTGCGGCAGGGCCGCCGGACAGCCGAAGAATACGCGTCCGATTTTAGGCGTTGCATGGGAGACACCAGATGGAACGATGCGGCCTTATGTCACCAGTTCCGCATCGGGCTGTCTGAGTCTCTCAAGGACGAACTAGCACGAGTAGGCCTACCTGACTCCCTGGAAAAACTGATTGAGTTGGCCATTCAAATTGACCGTAGACTAAGGGAACGTCGGCTGGAAAGGAGCAGTCAGGGTCAAAGGGTGGCATGGATTCCTTCCAAAGATACAGCTCCAACCCCAGGGAACCATCCGCGAAGCACGGAAACAGGGGACAACCCGGAACCCATGCAGCTGGGATTGGCCCGTTCCCACTTATCGGTCGAGGAACGTCAAAGGAGACTATCACAGAACCTATGTCTGTACTGCGGGGAAGCTGGTCATCAGGTGCGCTCCTGTCCTGCTAAAATGAGTAAGTCCACGCCCGTTTCTTTTACTCTACCCGCAGGAAGGGATGATCAGTCGAGTTACCTGGCCATTCCTGTGACTTTACAGCTCCCCGGAGGAACATTGTCGGTGACCGCAATCGTTGACTCAGGAGCCTGTAGTTGCTTCATCGATCTGACTTTTGCCCACCGGCAAAAAATCCCTCTCCAGACCAAAGAAAGGGGGTTCAACATCTTCTTGGCAGATGGGTCCCGTATAAAATCAGGGGTGGTGGACCAGGAGACACCACCCATTTTCACCACAATGGCAGACCATCACCAGGAGTTCCTCCGTTTGGATGCCATCGCATCCCCCCTTTTTCCAGTCATTCTGGGCCTCCCTTGGCTGAGGGCCCATAACCCCCAGATTGACTGGGAAAAGGGAACAGTTCAATTTTGCTCACCCTATTGTTTGAGTCACTGCCACGTCACAGGATCCGTGGTTCCCCGGTTCCTCCTGTGCTTGGATGGTGACACCGATCTATCCCAGGTTATTCCCCCGGCCTACCATGACTTCTTAGACGTCTTTAGTAAGCGAGGAGCTGACGTTCTCCCTCCGCACCGTTCCTACGACTGCCCCATAGACCTCCTACCCGGATCTGAAATCTCATTCGGCCGTATCTTTCCCTTGTCCGAAGCAGAATCAGGAGTACTGAGGGAATACATTGATGAGAACCTTCGGAAGGGATTTATTCGTCCATCCACATCCCCAGCCGGGGCCGGGTTATTCTTCGTAGAGAAGAAGGACAAATTGTTACGGCCCTGCATAGACTACCGTGACCTGAACAAAATAACGGTAAAGAATCGTTATCCTTTACCCCTAGTCCCCGAGCTCCTCCAGAGATTGAGATCAGCAACGATATTCACTAAATTAGACCTGCGGGGGGCCTATAACCTTGTCCGTATCAGGGAGGGGGATGAGTGGAAGACGGCGTTCCGTACGAGATTCAGTCACTACGAGTACTTGGTGATGCCGTTCGGGCTCTGTAATGCACCGGCGACCTTTCAGCACTTTATCAACGATGTTTTTCGTGACCTTCTTGATATTTTTGTGGTGGTTTATTTGGATGACATCTTAATTTTTTCCCCTTCACTGGAGGTTCATCGGGGTCACGTGATACGGGTATTAGAATGGTTGCGTCAACACGGGCTATACGCAAAGGCAGAAAAGTGCTGTTTCGAACAGCACGAAACCACATTCTTGGGACTGGTTCTCTCTTCCGCGGGGGTCGCGATGGATCCCCAGAAAGTCACGGCGATCTTAGATTGGCCAATACCCGCCGACAAAAAGGGGGTACAGCGTTTCATCGGTTTTTCCAACTTTTACAGGAAGTTTATTAGGAACTTCTCCGGTCTGGTCTCCCCGATCACGCAACTGACGAAACAAGGGGTCCGCTTTAAGTGGACTCCCGAAGCGCAGACAGCCTTCGAAAAGCTCAAAGAATTGTTCACCTCTGCTCCCATTCTCTGCCATCCAGATGCTTCTCTCCCATATGTGTTGGAAGTGGACGCCTCCGAAAATGCGGTAGGGGCGGTTTTGTCCCAAAGGAATGGTACCAAGGAACTTCTGCACCCTGTGGCGTTCTTCTCCAGGAAGTTGACTCCAGCGGAACGTAACTACGACATTGGAGATCGGGAGCTCCTGGCCATTAAAACTGCTCTTGAAGAATGGAGGTATTTACTGGAAGGAGCCACACACCCAATCCTAATATTCACAGATCACAAAAACCTTGAATATTTGAGAACGGCAAAACGACTGAGACCTCGCCAAGCGAGATGGGCGCTTTTCTTCTCTCGATTCTCATTCCATATAACGTACCGACCCGGTACTAAGAACACTAAATCAGACGCTCTGTCCGCATGTTTGAGGACCCCGACGACGCTGTGGTACCTGACACCATCTTACCTTCTGGGAGTTTCCTCGCTCTACAAACGGAACTTCGCTCCCGGCTTCTCGATGCTTCTGTAGGACTACCAGTTCCGTCTGAATCACCCCTCCAGAGCCACGGTGGGCTATTTTGGAAGGAAAACCGGATCATGGTCCCAGAAGAAGTGCAAACCTTGGTCCTAGGGCCACGACCACCCTATGGCGGGCCACTTCGGGGTAACGAAGACTCTGGATCTGCTACGGCGCTCGTTCTGGTGGCCAGACATGATCAAGGATTGTGAGCAGTACGTCCGAACGTGTTCCACCTGTCAAAGGAACAAGCCCTCCAGGAGCAGGGCATGGGGATTGTTACGTCCATTACCCATACCCAAGCGGGCCTGGCAAATGATAGCCATGGATTTCGTGGTCGAACTTCCACCATCCCAGGGCTACACTGCAATAATGGTGATCGTCGACCGCTTCTCAAAGATGGCACATTTCGTGCCCCTGGAGAAGACCCCATCAGCACCGGAAACGGCACGGATCTTCATCAAGGAAGTGGTTAGGCTTCATGGTGTTCCCGAAGATATAGTATCAGATCGGGGGGTCCAATTCACCTCCAGGTTCTGGAACGCCTTATGTAAATCGCTGGGAATCAAGCTGTCGCTTTCATCCGCCTACCATCCACAGACCAACGGCCAAACTGAGAGGACAAACCAGACGCTGGAACATTACTTACGGTGCTACACATCCTACCTTCAGGACGACTGGCTGTCGTTGCTGCCTTCCGCGGAATTCGCGTACAACAACTCGAGTCACTCAGCCACGGGTCAATCCCCGTTCTTTTCCAATTATGGGTATCATCCCACATTCCTCCCTGATCTGATGCCTGAGAATCCGGTACCAGCATCTCAAGACATCTTGAACTTCTTTTCTGTCAATAACATGACGATTCAGGAAGCCATCGCTAAAGCCCAAGAGGACGGTAAAAGGGCATTCGACCGAAAGAGAAGAGGAGAATTACTGCTTCATCCAGGGGATCAGGTTTGGCTAGCAACAACCAACTTGAAAATGCTATGTCCTTCAAGGAAGCTGGGACCCAAGTACATCGGCCCCTTTCCGGTAAAGCGAGTAGTTAACGAGGTGGCCTACGAACTCGAGCTTCCGCAGACCTTCAAGATACATCCTGTCTTCCATGTATCTCTCCTGAAGCCATCCAGACCGGATCCCTTCCCGGGCCGTGAATCCAGACCTCCCGAGGCAGTCACTATAGGTGACCAGGAGGAATATGAAGTGGAGACTATCCTCAGTTGCCGAAGGAGGGGGGGCCAGACACAGTTCCTGATAAAATGGAAGGGGTATGGCCCTGAGGAGAACTCATGGGAACCTGCCCAGAACGTCCACGCGCCCAGGCTCATCCGGGAGTTTTTTCGTGCTCACCCGCGGTGGAGAGATCAGTGGGGCTCCCGGAGGGTGCCCATTGGGGGGGGGCAATGTCAGGGATCGCGGCTCCATGGTCCGCGATCGCGGCTCTGTCCCTCGCGCATGCGCATTGGCGGCAGATCGCGCCGGGACACAGGCACTAGGTCCCGGCGAGCCGCGGCTGACAGGACGTCGTGCATGCGCAGTAGGAGCCGCGGGCGCGCCTCAGGCGTCAAATGACAGCCGGGGGCGCGTCCTAGCCGGCCAATGACAGTGCAGGGCGCACTATTTAAAGATGCCCTGCACTGTCACAGATTGCCGCAAGGTCTTCCTGTGATCCTGAGTTCCTGCACCTATCTTGTGACCCTGATTGACCCTGACTATTCTGCCTGCTCCTGCGTTTGACCCGGATTGTCCTGACTACTCTGCCTGCTCCTGCGTTTGACCCGGATTGTCCTGACTATTCTGCCTGCTCCTGCGTTTGACCCGGATTGCCCTGACCATTCTACGGATTGACTTCCCTGCTGACCCTGCGTGTGACCCGACTACTCTCGCCTACCGATTCTGTACCCCGCTTACCCTCACGGGCCCACGATCCGTTACTACCCTGCTGGGGCCGCCATCCTCTTCATATCTGGCTCTCCCGGTACCTGTCCCCAAAGGTCTCCTCAGCCACTGGCGGGCCTGCTCGGAGGTCATGACCTGGCCCGGGACTGTTTCAAGTCCATCCCCACCATCAGGGGCTCTGGTGAAAGCACAGCCCGGGCTTAGACCCCACGCTCTGAGTAGGTCTGTCAGTTGGCAGCCTGAGGCACCACCTGGCGGATCATAACAAGTGGTGGGGCCGTGGGAGAGGGGTGATGAGGGGGTAGCTGAGCGAGGGTGAAGGGGGTTGGAGAGAGTTTGAGCAGCGACGAAGTCCCTGCGGGTTATGTCGAGGGGGAGGGGGGATAAGGGGGTAGCTGTGTGAGAGGGGACGGTTTGAGAGGGCGTGTGAGTTGCGGCAATGTCCTTGCAAATTGTGTCAATCTTGTTTTTGAAGTGATTGGCAATCTCAAGGGCAGTGAGTGAGGTGCTGGGTGGAGAGAGTAGAGAGTTGAAGGCAGAGAAGAGTCGGCAAGGATTGGAGGAGAGGGCCTTGATGAGGGTCAAGAAGTAGGCCTGTTTGGCAGCATGGAGGGAGGAGGTGTAGGTGTGGAAGGCAGATTTGTAGCGGGTGAAGGCTTGTTGGGATTTGGTTTTGCGCCATAGTCGCTCCAGGGCACAACTTTGTCGTTTGAGGGTTTTGGTGTGATCAGTCTGCCAGGGCTGGAGCGGTTGGGGTCTGATGTTGCGTGTGGTTAAAGGCACTAGTGAGTCAAGGGCTGTTGAGAGCGCATTGTTGTAGGCGGTCAAAGCCAAGTCAGGGCAACACAGGGGGAGGATGCGGTCATGGAGTTGATCAGCTGCAGAGTGGAGGGAGGCAGGGTTAAGGTTGCGGAGGTTTCGGCTGGTAGTAATGTGACATTTGGAGGGGTAGGTGTTGGAGGACGAGGAGATAGAGAAGGTGATCAGGTTGTGGTCAGAGAGAGGGAAGGGGGTGTTAGTGAGGTTGTGGGGAGCGCAGCGGTTGGAGAAGACAAGGTCCAGGATATTTCCGTCGGAGTGGGTGGTGGATTGTATGCACTGTTGGCCACATTGTGGGGGATACAGCTGGGCACACTACTGTAATGGCTTCCTTCTTCTACCTGGCTTCAGAGGTGGCTTTCAACAGTCCTCCAGTGGTGCGTTGGTCCCAACTGGCCCCTCCTCCTATCCTGTCCATTCCAGATGATGTCGCATACAAGCACTCAGTATGGACAGGAGGGGAGGAGGGAAACCGCATGCTACAGCCAATAGTATGCCAGCTGCGTCCCTGCACCTGTGTCCATGTGATCTACCTATCAGCTGTCTGTGACTAACAGATTGCTGCACAACCCCTGTTGAGACTCACTCCATTAGACAGCCTCAAGGCCCCTGTGAGCGCAAGGCCTTAGGTGACCGCCTAATTTGCCAGATTAAAGAGCTACCTCTGTTCTAGTGTGACCTCCCCACCACAGTGGGTGTAATATACCTTACAAACACCATTTGTGTGACTATAGTAAGTTCTGACCAGACATGATTCTTCAGAATTCTTTATTCAAGAACTTCCTCTCAGCATACAGCTCAATCACATCTCCACAGTTCACAAAATTCACAGGGTTGCCCTTGGTGCCCTGCCCCGTGGTCCAATCCATGCCAACAAGATAGTATGTGTCCTGTTTCTGGGACCCAAGTTGGGTTCTGGCCAAGAGGCTGTGGAAGAACAGAGTCCTCTTACATCCTGGCATAAGTCCTCAATACCCTTTCCACAGATCAGTCACCAGATTGAGCCTCCAAGGCCTGCTTCCCTTGGTATTAATTGTACCACCATGAAGGCCAGAGCCATGAGCACCAGGGAGCAGGCTGGCAGAACACTTAACTCCCCACTAACCAATATACACCAGCCTACCATACCAATACAGTGTATAGGGCAAAATAAATACAAAGCAGTAGAGCAGTACAAAACTGAGCACATTACAAATGGAGGTATCATTTCTTTGCAGGCACCTGCTTGCAACCAGACGCTGGGTTTTTATTATTTCAGACAAATACAAAAGAAAGCAGGGAAAAAAACGTGCTAAAGCACACATCTGTGCAGGAAAATATGCAGCAATGTGTGTTATATATGCAATAACATGTATGCATTGCACAAAGTGTGAATCCAGTCTACCTGACCATTAGCAATAATTACAATGTGCAGGCAGCTGTGAGTTGCACAATGCATGATACTTTCTTTATCTTTCTTTTTACCCTATTAGAAGTGTCACATAGTGACATTTCATTCATGTCTCTGCACAGCAATATGTTGCATTGCGCTGCGGTGCCATCCAATGAGACCGGCAGAAAAATGCAGACATGCTGTGTACTGCACATCACACCATGCTTGTGGCATGAACAGGGCACATAGAAAACATCTTTTTAGGTGCCTTAGCAGTGATCTGCATTTATCCAGTGTCACACATAGTATGAACCAGAACTTAAATATGCAAGACAAGGAGGTGCTGTTTACTAGCACAGACTGCAGGTATGCCTGTGATCTCATCTGTGATGTCGCCGGACCAAACATAGGGTACAAATGGGCAGTTGTCATTGTGCCAGTCATCTGAAGCTTCCCTGGGCTGCTCTTGGACTCTCTTGTGTAGCGCACCCCCCTAAAGAGCTGCTGGTGAACTTGGTTCCATTGCCCCAGTTAAAGCCTCCACAGCCAGGTGTACAGCATTTTCTTCCCTCTTCCACTGGCTCAAAGGAACAAACTAAGGGGTCTTATTAGAGTGATATTAAACTTTGAACTTGGATGGGATGAAGGGAGCATGGGATACCCCAAAAACTGATGAACTGAACAGTTTGGGAACTTGTTACCTATCTTGCTGAACTGTAGAAAAATATCCCATGTAATCTCTAACTTCTCTCAGAGACCAAAAGCTACACACAGTCACAGACTTTCCAGCATTGGGTAATCTACTCACGCAGCCACAGAATCATCGGTTGTCTCCTTCTGATATTCACTGTTCAGTGAGGGAGATAAAGGCTCACACTGCCATTGGACAGCTGGACACTTTCTCCTGGTTCTCTCCTGGTTCTCTCCAGTGAGCTTCTCCAAACCCACCTTGATTCCAGCTTTCTAATAGGCCCCCCACCTAAGGCTTAGCTGTCTTCATAGTAGCACCTTCTAGCACTCCTCCAGGGGTGCAGAGCCTATGCACAGGGGTCTCTTCCAGCAGGGCTGGACCCAGAAGCTCTCTCCCCCTGTTTCAGGCTTCATACTATTTAAGGGCCCTCCAATCACCTACTGGGCATACCTCCCCATGGATTGGCTGGAGTTCCATAAATATTCAGGCTGCTTACTCTGTTCTTCCTCCCACTATAATTCTATAATTTTATAATTCTATAGAATACAGAGGGAAGCAATCAGAGCAGCAGCATGTGAGATACTGAACAGCCCTAAACAACCTCTGTTCTAATGATTACAGAGGAGCCAACAACATTTTCCTATCATCCTACACTGTTCTCGGAGGGTACTACACCTATTATAGCACTTCCCCAAGAGTGCTCTGCTTTATTGACTGTTTTACTAAATGTTCATAGATAGGGTTTCAAATGAGCAAAGGTGAAGGTCAGTCCAAAGCTTCCATCCTTAGCTACTGTATATCTGTGCTGGCATTTTTTGCTGGCTGATGGCTAAAAAGAATGGGAAAGTTGAGTGGAGAGTTTTACTTTTGACTGCTGGAGATTGCTGGTGCTTGTAGTTGTTTTATTATCTTCTTTGGGTCTTGCTAAAAGCTTTTACTTTTTTAAATCACTTTTTCTGTCACTTTTTAAATAGCATTTTTTTTCTTCCTTTCCTTGTCTTCCTTCAATCTGCTAATTAAGGGGAGGGGTTAATTGGCCTCAGGTGATACAGGTCCTATATAACTTGCTGTAGAGCTCGCTCTGAGCTTGCCTGTATTTTGCTTGCTGGACCTTTGACCAAGTGGACATTTGATAAGTGGAGTTAAAAGCCGGAGTTGGAAACAGGAGATTATAACAGGAGTCTACTAACCTGTAAGGGACAACTGATATTTCCTGTTAATATTGTAACTGCGATAATAGCGCGGTGGAAGGTTTTGTGCAGTGCACAATGTGCCGCATGTATGTAGCAATGGAGCAACAGCTCCAGGATGGATACCGCTGCGACAGATGTGAGCGGGTTGCCATTCTGGAAACGTGCGTCAGAGATCTGGAGGAGCAAGTTGCAACACTGGGCAGAATGACAACCTTGAAAGGGGTCTTCTGCTCTCTGAGCAGGTAGCTAATGGGATTGATGTGGAGGGCGGAGGGGCTAATCAAGATTATCCGGTAGGAAGATGGGTTACTGTACTGAGAGGGTGTGGTAGGGGCTTACAGAAAAGGAAGGCCAGCCCTGGGTTTGTGCACCCAAACAGATTTGCCAAGTTGGGTGAAGATGTGGGGGTGGCAAGCTCAGGGGTGGCAGCCCTGTATGTCACTACTATCCCTAACAGCCGGGAGGGCAGACCATCTGGGAGCGGAGGTGAGGGTAGTGCAGGAAGGCCTAGACAGCTGGTAGTAGTAGGGGATTCTATAATCAGAAGGACTGATAGAATAATTTGTTGCCAGGATCGCCTCAACCGAATGGTTTGCTGTCTCCCTGGTGCCAGGGTTCGGCATGTGGTGGACCGGGTTGATAAATTACTGGGAGGGGCTGGGCATGACCCAGCTGTCTTGGTTCATGTTGGAACCAATGACTGAATACATGAAAGGTGGAGGCTCCTTAAGAAACAATTTAAAGAACTAGGCTGCAAGTTGAAGGGAAGGACCTCCAAGGTGATATTCTCTGAAATATTACCTGTGCCATGTGCAACCCTGGAAAGAAAGGGGGAGATTAGAGAACTCAATGCATGGCTGAAACCAGGTGTAAGAGGGAAGGATTTGGGTTTCTAGAGCACTGGGTTTACTTTTCATTGGGGTGCAACCTACAGGTGAAACTTGAAAAATTAGAATATCGTTGAAAAGTTCATTTATTTCAGTAATGCAACTTAAAAGGTGAAACTAATATATGAGATAGACTCATTACATGCAAATCAAGATAGTTCAATCCGTGATGTGTCATAATTGTGATGATTATGGCTTACAGCTCATGAAAACCCCAAATCCACAATCTCAGAAAATTAGAATATTGTGAAAAGGTGCAATATTCTCAGCTCAAAGTGTCCCACTCTAATCAGATAATTAAGCCATAACACCTGCAAAGGGTTCCTGAGCCTTTAAATGGTCTCTCAATCTGGTTCAGTAGGAATCACAATCATGGGAAAGACTGCTGACCTGACAGTTGTGCAGAAAACCATCATTTACACCC
The DNA here is from genome assembly GCF_062004578.1 of Staurois parvus. Classification (NCBI taxonomy): domain Eukaryota; kingdom Metazoa; phylum Chordata; class Amphibia; order Anura; family Ranidae; genus Staurois; species Staurois parvus. Next base: position 630,830 of record NW_028318557.1, on the reverse strand, counting down.
TCCATAAGGAGGGAAAGCCTCAAAAGGTAATTGCAAAAGAAGTTGGATGTTCCCATAGTGCTGTATCAAAGCACATGAATAGAAAGTTATGTGGAAGGGAATAGTGTGGAAGAAAAAGGTGCACAAGCAGCAGGGATGGCCGCAGCCTGGAGAGGATTGTCAGGAAAAGGCCATTCAAAAGTGTTGGGGACTTTCACAAGGAGTGGACTGAGGCTGGAGTCAGTGCATCAAGAGCCACCACACACAGACGGATCCTGGACATGGGCTTCAAATGTCGTATTCCTCTTGTCAAGCCGCTCCTGAACAACAAACAACATCAGAAGCATCTTACCTGGGCTAAAGAAAAACCGACCTGGTCTGTTGCTCAGTGGTCCAAAGTCCTCTTTTCTGATGAGAGCAACTTTTGCATCTCATTTGGAAACCAAGGACCCAGAGTATGGAGGAAGAATGGGGAGGCACACACTGCAAGATGCTTGAAGTCCAGTGTGAAGTTTCCACAGTCTGTGTTGATTTAGGGAGCTATGTCATCTGCTGGTGTTGGTCCACTGTGCTTCATTAAGTCCAGGGTCAACGCAGCTGTCTACCAGGAGATTTTGGAGCACTTCATGCTTCCTTCCGCAGACGAGCTTTATGGGGATGCTGACTTCATTTTCCAGCAGGACTTGGCACCTGCCCACACTGCCAAAAGCACCAAAACCTGGTTCAATGACCGTGGGATTACTGTGCTTGATTGGCCAGCAAACTCGCCTAACCTGAACCCCATAGAGAATCTATAGGACATTGCCAAGAGAAAGATGAGAGATATGAGACTGAACAATGCAGAAGAGCTGAAGGCCGCTATTGAAGTATCCTGGTCTTCCATAACACCTCAGCAGTGCCACAGGCTGATAGCTTCCATGCCACGCCGCATTGAGGCAGTAATTGCTGCAAAAGGAGCCCAAACCAAGTACTGGTACATATGCATGCTTATACTTTTCAGAAGTCCGATATTGTTCTATGTGCAATCCTTTTTTTATTGATTGCATGTAATATTCTAATTTTCTGAGACTCGTGGATTTGGGGTTTTCATGAGCTGTAATCCATAATCATCACAATTATGACAAATCACGGCTTGAACTATCTTGCTTTGCATGTAATGAGTCTATCTCATATATTAGTTTCACCTTCAAGTTGTATTACTGAAATAAATGAACTTTTGCACGATATTCTAATTTTTCGAGTTTCACCTGTATAGTATACAGTGAGGAACAGAAGTATTTGAACACTCTGCGATTTTGCAAGTTTTCCCACTTAGAAATCATGGAGGGGTCTGAAATTCACATTGTAGGTGCATTCCCACTCTGAGAGACCGAATAAAAAAAAAATTCAGGAAATCACATTGTATGATGTTTAAAGAATTGATTTGTCTTGCACTGCTGAACATAAGTATTTGAACACGTAAGCAACAGCAAGAATTCTGGCTCTCAAAGACCTGTTACTGTGCCTTTAAAAAGTCCACCTCTACTCCACTCATTAATCTAACTTAGTAGCACCTGTCTGAGCTCTTTAAAGACACCTGTCCACCCCACGGTCAGTCAGACGCCAACCTCCTTCCCTCAGTCCGAGCATTGAAGATGGGTCGTGGCTGGGTCTTCCAACATGACAACGACCCGAAGCACACAGCCAGGATAACCAAGGAGTGGCTCCGAAAGAAGCATATCAAGCTTCTGGAGTGGCCTAGCCAGTCTCCAGACCTAAATCCAATAGAACAACTTTGGTGGGAGCTGAAACTCTGTGTTACTCAGCGACAGCCCCAAAACCTGACAGATCTAGAGGAGATCTGTATGGAGGAGTGGGCCAAAATCCCTGTTGCAGTGTGTGCAAACCTGGTCAAGAACTACAGGAATCGTTTTACCTCCGTAATTGCAAACAAAGGCTTCTGTACCAAATATTAACATTGATTTTCTCAGGTGTTCAAATACTTATGTTCAGCAGTGCAAGACAAATAAATTCTTTAAAAATCATACAATGTGATTTCCTGAATTTTTTTTTTTAATTCTGTCTCTCAGAGTGGGAATGCACCTACAATGTGAATTTCAGACCCCTCCATGATTTCTAAGTGGGAGAACTTGCAAAATCACAGGGTGTTCAAATACTTCTGTTCCTCACTGTATGCTAGAGATGGTTTGTACCTAAATGGAAAGGGGGTCTGTTGTGCTGGGGGAGAGGTTTTTGGGAAGGGTGGATGAGTATTTAAACTAGGATCGAGGGGGGGGAGGGAGAATTAGATTATATCTCCTAGATTGTAAACTCGAAAGAGCAGGGCCCTCAATCCCCTCATGTTTTGCATTGTATTGGTATTGTTCTGTCACATGTTCTGTCCCCCTTTGTAATGTACAGCGCTGAGCGAACTATTGGCGCTTTATAAATCCTGTATAATAATAATAAAGAGGTAGACAGATCAGACAAGGGTCAGTACTTATTGGTGGGTGGAATGAGGACAGATGGGGGGGGAAGGCTATGGCAGATAAGGTTTCCATGTTACAAGCATCCAGTGGACCATTTGTATGAAAATAAAAAATATGCAAAATACATGTGAAGAAGGTGTCAATGCATTAAAGTGTTTGTTCACCAATACCAGAAGTCTGCCAAGCAAAATAGGTGAGTTGGAAGCTTTGGTGCATGAAGAGAACTATTATTTAATTGGTATTGCTGAATCTTGGCTTCATTCTTCACATGACTGGGCTATTCATATTCCTGGCTATGTTCTCTCGGAGAGACAGGGTAAATAGGAAAGGTGGTGGTGTCTGTCTCTATGTGAGAAGTGATCTCAGAGCAAGTGTGAAAGAGAACCTAGTTGATGGTGAGTGTGATGAGGCTGAAGTATGATGGGTGGAACTGCACATGGGGTGCGTACTACAAAGGTAATCATTGGAGTTTGCTATAGGCCTCCCAGTGTTAATTAGGAGGTGGAAACTCCGATCCTTGCACAGATCAAAAGGGCTGCAAGGGCTGGGACTTTGATAATAATGGGGGATTTTAACTGCCCGGAAATTGACTGGAGAAATGGTACTGAAAGAACAGTTAAATGGCAAAAATGTTTAAACCTACTACAGTACAATTTTATGGTACAGTTCATAGAATGATGCTCTGCTGGACCTTGTAATCTCAAACCAGGCAGAGCTTATTACGAATGTCCATATAAAAGAACATCTGGGTAGCAATGACGATAACATGATTTCATTTATTGTTAGCTGTAAACAGCGAGCACATATGGGAAAAATAAAAACAGTCAATTTTAAGAGAGCTAATTTTCCAAGGCTAAGAGCTGCTCTCCAAGACTTAAGACTGGGAGGGAATATAGGCATCAATGAACACAAAACAGAAATGGGAGTTCTTCAAAAAGACTGTATGTGAACACACTGCAAAATATATTCCCATGGGCAACAAGTTTAAAATGCTAAAAATCAAACTTATGTGGCTTACTGTCAAAGTTAAAAAAGCAATAGATAATAATAAAAGATCTTTTATTAAATATAAAAATGAAGGAACACTATCATCGTTTAAACATTACAAAATATAATAGAATATGCAAAAAGGAAATAAAGGCCGCAACAATTGAAAACGAACGACAGATTGCAAAAAAATAGCAGGACCAACCCCCAAAAACATTCTTCAAATATATTAATAGTAAAAAGGTCTGGTCCGAGCATGCAGGCCCTTTACAAAATAATCTAGAGTGGGTGACTGGGGACAAAGAAGGGAAATGTATTAAATACCTTCTTCAGCTCTGTGTATACAAAGAAGCATGGGGAGCTCTTGTCCATAATGGGCATGGTATTGACACAGCTCCAGATGATCCACATTGGCTCACAATTGATATGACCCAAAAATATTTAGACAGTATAAAAGTGAATAAAGCACCTGGACCGGATGGCATACACCCACGGGTCCTTAAAGAATTGAGTCTGTCATTTCAAAGCCATTGTTTCTCATTTTTAGGGACTCTTTAATGACTGGCATAGTACCACTGGATTGGTGTAAGGCCAATGTGGTGCCAATATTTAAAAAGGGGTCAAAATCTTTGCAATGCCAAGCGGCGGTTTCTAAAGTGAGCAAAATCCTCTCTTGTATTAAAAGAGGTATAGACTCCAGAGAGAGAGAGAGATCATATTACCCCGGTACAAATCATTATGCTGTCAATTTCCGGGCAGTTAAAATCCCCCATTATTATCACAGCCCCAGCCCTTGCAGCCTTTTTGATCTGTGCAAGCATTAGTAATACCTCATCTGGAATATGCAGTTCAGTTTTGGGCACCAATTCACAAAAAGAACAGTGGGGAACTGGAGAAAGTACAGAGAGGGGCAACCAAACTGATAAGAGGCGTGGAGGAGCTCAGCTATGAGGAAAGATTAGAGGAACTGAATTTATTCTCTCTTGAGAAGAGGAGATTAAGGGGGGATATGATCAACATGTATAAATACATCAGTGGTTCATATAGTGAACTCTGTGTACAGCTATTCACCCTGAGGTCATCAGAGGACAAGGTGGCACTCTTTACATCTGGAGGAAAAGAAATGTAATCTCCAAACACGGAAAGGTTTCTTCACAGTGAGAGCTGTGAAAATGTGGAATAGACTCCCTCAAGAGTTGGTTCTGACCAGCTCAGTGGATTGCTTTAAAAAAGGCCTGGAATCTTTCTTAGATACACAGAATATAACTGGATACTAACATTTATAGGTAAAGTTGATCCAGGAAATATTTGATTGCCTCTCGGGGGATCAGGAAGGATTTATTTTCCCCTGCAGGAGCAGATTGGATCATGGTTTGCTGGGTTTTTTTGCCTTTCTCTGGATCAACTGTGGGTATGGGATTATAACTTTTTTTTTTTTTTAATGGTTGAACTGGATTGACTTTTGTCTTTTTTTTCAGCCAGACTAACTATGTAACTATGTATACTTGAACAGCCCATAGTAGACCACACAGGCCTTTATAAATGTACAAACAGAGCTTTCCTTCTAGTAAATGCCAGACCTGCCAGAGTACCTGTTTGTGCTGGCTAGAAATAATTGTTTTGTCTTTTTTTTTTTTTTTTTCTTCAATGGATGCGCAAAGTGGATTATGTTCACCTTCACATATATTATGTAATCTCTTCCGCTGAACACAAAAATCTCTGCTGTCAGGAGGAACGGTCCCACAGATGATAAACATGTAATTCATACTTAGAGTAAACACAACGTGGAGTTCCATTGAAATGTTACCGCAATATGCTGTACACAGCAATGACATGCTTTTACCACATTAAAGATAATGTGGTGTTACACACTACAGTATAAGTGGACTCCTAATATTCCAATTAGAGCATTTATGTCCTTCTGCATGTTTTCTCAAATTAAGGAAAATCATTGTATCCGAAAGTGATAGAGATCAGATACAGTGAGGAACAGAAGTATTTGAACACCCTGCGATTTTGGAAGTTCTCCCACTTAGAAATCATGGAGGGGTCTGAAATTCACATTGTAGGTACATTCCCACTCAGAGACAGAATTTAAAAAATTATTCAGGAAATCACATTGTATGATTTTTAAAGAATTTATTTGTCTTGCACTGCTGAACATCAGTATTTGAACACCTGAGAAAATCATTGTTAATATTTGGTACAGAAGCCTTTGTTTGCAATTACAGAGGTCAAACGTTTCCTGTAGTTCTTGACCCGGTTTGCACTGCAACAGGGATTTTGGCCCACTCCTCCACACAGATCTCCTCTAGATCTGTCAGGTTTCGGGGCTGTCGCTGAGCAACACGGAGTTTCAGCTCCCTCCAAAGATGTTCTATTGGATTTAGGTCTGGAGACTGGCTAGGCCACTCCAGAACCTTGATATGCTTCTTATGGAGCCATTCCTTGGTTATCCTGACTGTGTGCTTCAGGTTGTTGTCATGTTGGAAGACCCAGCCACGACCCATCTTCAATGCTCTGACTGAGGGAAGGAGGCTGTTGCTCAAAATCTCACAATAAATGGCCCCATTCATCCTCTCCTTAATATAGTGCAGTCGTCCTGTCCCCTTTGCCGAAAAGCACCCCCAAAGCATGATGTTGCCACCCCCATGCTTCACAGTAGGGATGGTGTTCTTGGGATGCAACTCATCCTTCTTTTTCCTCCAAACACGACTAGTGAAGTTTAGACCAAAACGTTCTACTTTGGTCTCATCTGACCACATGACTTTCTCCCATACCTCCTCTGGATCATCCAGATGGCCATTGGCAAACTTCAGACGGACCTGGACATGTGATGATTTGAGCAGGGGAACCTTCCGTGCAATGCATGATTTGAAAGCATGACGGCGTAGTGTTCTACCGACAGTGACCTTTGAAACTGTGGTCCCAGCTCTCTGCATGTCATTGACCAGCTCCTCCCTTTTAGTTCTGGGCTGATTCCTCACCTTTCTTATCAGTGTTACCCCACGAGGTGAGATCTTGCATGGAGCCCCAGTCCGAGGGAGACTGACAGTCATCTTTAGCCTCTTCCATTTTCTAACAATCGCTCCAACAGTTGATCTATTTTCACCAAGCTGCTTGGCAATTGCCCCGTAGCCCTTTCCAGCCTTGTGGAGGTCCACAGTTTTGTCTCTGGTGTCTTTTGACAGCTCTTTGGTCTTGCCCATGGTAGTAGTTGGCGTCTGACTGACTGTGGGGTGGACAGGTGTCTTTAAAGAGCTCAGACAGGTACTACTAAGTTAGATTAATGAGTGGAGTAGAGGTGGACTTTTTAAAGGCACAGTAACAGGTCTTTGAGAGCCAGAATTCTTGCTGTTTCTTAGGTGTTCAAATACTTATGTTCAGCAGTGCAAGACAAATAAATTCTTTAAAAATCATACAATGTGATTTCCTGAATTTTTTTTTTTTTTTTAAATCTGTCTCAGAGTGGGAATGCACTTACAATGTGAATTTCAGACCCCTCCATGATTTCTAAGTGGGAGAACTTGCAAAATCGCAGGGTGTTCAAATACTTCTGTTCCTCACTGTATGTCTGTGTGTGTCATGAACCTATTGGTTTATATGCTAATATTCCTAATTCCAGCATATTTCACATCTCCACCTGTCAGGTGAGTGAGTGCATGTACTGGGTATCTCCTCGTACAGTACCAAATAAGTTATCAGCATTTCACAAGAAATAAAAAATCCACATTTTATTAGGTATCATTTGTGAAATCCATAAAATCTATATAGTCTATTAGGTGGTATCATCCAAAAATCTGAAGATTTGTAACACAGTCCAGCACCATATCTTTCTAACGCAGGTACACAACAGTAGCTCAGTTCAAAGATGTCAAGGCCCCATTCCAAAAATCTTATGCAGACTCTGTGTTTCATTCAAATGGTATGTACAAGTACTTATCTGCATCTTGATGTTTCACATGCTTGGGGATCATGTATTCTCATGCTAGCAGCTTGTTATTGTAAATCCTTGGAAAAATCCTTGACTACACATTTCGACCCAAACAGGGTCTTCTTCAAGACATGAAACAAATGATCCGACCAACCTTTATAGGAAAAGAGAGCACCACTCAGGAGAAATAGAAAAAAAAAATCTACATTGATATATGTATCGCATAGATACTTGGTATTTTAATATCTCAAAATCTATATTCTAAGGGAATATTAGATTAATATTATTAAAGAAATTCTTGGAGACATTTGACTCCTGAGATATATTCCCCCTTTTCTTCAGGGGGTGTGTAGTAGATCCCATGTATTGTATATTACATTTCAATGCCCTTGCTAAATAGACTACACACAAGGATTTTTCAAAAAGTTTCTGCATTTTTTTTTAACATATACGGGCAGTCCCAGAGTTACATACATATGACTCATACTTACAAATGGAGCAAGACAACATTAAGTGAGAGAAAATCTACCCCTAGGAAGGGAAATTCACTCCTCAAGAGTTAACATGGGAAAAAGGTGTCTCCACTGAAGCTTTATGACCAATCCTTGTTTCCACGACAACCAAAAAATGTCAAAATACAGTTGTCACAGGAACAGAAAGTGAGGTGAAATCTTCTGAACAGGGGCACAGACAGCAAAAAAATTGGGTGTTAACCCTTCCCTATGCTATCCAAAAAACTTAAAAATTACTTTTACACTCAAACAATGTTCCTGTTCCAACTTGCATACAAATTCAGCTTGAGAACAATCCTACAGAACCTATCTTGTTCGTAACCCTGGGACTGCCTGTATATACTGTGTGTATATATACAGTGGGGCAAAAAAGTATTTAGTCAGCCACCAATTGTGCAAGTTCTCCCACTTAAAAAGATGATAGAGAACTGTAACTGGCATCATAGGTAGACCTCAACTATGAGAGACAAAATGAGAAAACAAATCCAGACAATCACATTGGCTGATTTGGAAAGAATTTATTTGCAAATTATGGTGGAAAATAAGTATTTGGTCATCTACAAACAAGCAAGATTTCTGGCTCTCACAGACCTGTACCTTCTTTTTTAAGAGGCTCCTCTGTCCTGCACTCATTACATGTATCAATGGCACCTGTTTGAACTTGTTATCAGTATAAAAGACACCTGTCCACAACCTCAAACAGTCCAAACTCCACTATGGTGAAGACCAAAGAGCTGTCGAAGGACACCACAAACAAAATTGTAGACCTGCACCAGGCTGGGGAGACTGAATCTGCAATAGGCAAGCAGCTTGGTGTGAACAAATCAACTGTGGGAGCAATAATTAGAAAATGGAAGACATACAAGACTACTGATAATCTCCCTCGATCTGGGGCTCCACGCAAGATCTCACCCCGTGGGGTCAAAATGATCACAAGAACGGTGAGCAAAAATCCCAGGACCACACGGGGGGGCCTAGTGAATGACCTGCAGAGAGCTGGGACCAACGTAACAAAGGCTACCATCAGTAACACACTACGCGCCAGGGACTCAGATCCTGCAGTGCCAGACGTGTCCCCCTGCTTAAGCCAGTACATGTCCGGGCCCGTCTGAAGTTTGCTAGAGAACATTTGGATGATCCAGAAGAGGATTGGGAGAATGTCATATGGTCAGATGAAACCAAAATAGAACTGTTTGGTAGAGAAACAACTCGTCGTGTTTGGAGGAGAGAGAATGCTGAGTTGCATCCAAAGAACACCATACCTACTGTGAAGCATGGGGGTGGCAACATCATGCTTTGGGGCTGTTTCTCCGCAAAGGGACCAGGACGACTGATCAATGTACAGGACAGAATGAATGGGGCCATGTATTGTGAGATTTTGAGTGCAAACTTCCTTCCATCAGCAAGGGCATTGAAGATGAAACGTGGCTGGGTCTTCCAACATGACAATGATCCCAAACATACCGCCTGGGCAACGAAGAAGTGGCTTCGTAAGAAGCATTTCAAGGTCCTGGAGTGGCCTAGCCAGTCTCCAGATCTCAACCCCATAGAAAACCTTTGGAGGGAGTTGAAAGTCCGTGTTGCCCAGCGACAGCCCCAAAACATCACTGCTCTAGAGGAGATCTGCATGGAGGAATGGGCCAACATACCAGCAACAGTGTGTGCAAACCTTGTGAAGACTTACAGAAAACGTTTGACCTCTGTCATTGCCAACAAAGGATATATAACAAAGTATTGAGATTAACTTTTGATATTGACCAAATACTTATTTACCACCACAATTTGCAAATAAATTCTTTCCAAATCAGCCAATGTGATTGTCTGGATTTTTTTTCTCATTTTGTCTCTCATAGTTGAGGTCTACCTATGATGCCAATTACAGGCCTCTCATCTTTTTAAGTGGGAGAACTTGCACAATTGGTGGCTGACTAAATACTTTTTTGCCCCACTGTATATATGTGCAGAAACATTTTGACCCCTCTGTAACAACTAGCGCAATAGAGACATGGAATCTGCCATCTTGTTAAGGTTTCAGCCATTTTGTTTTTCAAGAACAATCACCTTTCTCCCCTCCCCCCTCCTCTTGAAAATTGAATTTGTAGTTGTAAATTCTAACAAAACTTCAAAAGAGCCGATTCTCTTAAATAAAACACAAATAGAGGCCAGCTCCAGAGCTGTACACTGCTAATTAGGCTTGACAGGATGTCTAGATTGCAAAGATACTTTTCTGTGCCCTATCATAAAACAATAACTCAGTCAGCCATCACACTTGACCTGTTAGGGCTTTAAGAATGCAGAGCATGCCATAAAATGTCCATTCCACATGTCAAAATTTCACATACAGTTCATAGCTTCCAACAGGAACTGGGCTCATTAACATTAGGTATATATTTGAATAGGGCATTTCATGCCAAGCCAAACAAGGTCATACATGACTATGTTTGTACATAGGAAGGGGAAGAAAGCTGTCACGACTGAATTGAGACTGAATTGACGAGGTTGGCCTCACTTGTGTCACTAGCCCTGACCCCGCTGATGTTGGAACAGAGGGAGTCGGGACCAGGGGGACCAGAGCGCCAGTGGTTGTTGCTTGCAGCTCTTGCAGATGTTGACTTTGGAGGGCGGATGATCCTCTGATTTGGACACCGTAATAATAGACAGAGCAGGTTCTGTGGATTGCCAGACGTGCAGCAGAGCAAGGTAGGCAGTGAGGACAAGAGACTGGAGCAGAGTCATGGGATAGCCAGGGTCATCAACAGTTGGGCAGCGCGGTACAGAATCAGAAGGAAAAGCCAAAGTCAGGAGCAGAGCCGAAGTCAGGAACCGGTAGCAGGAGAGTAATCGAAGTTAGGTCAGGAACAAGCCAGGTTGGTAACGGAGGAATCGTACAGGAACAAGCAGGACACAGGGGGAGCTGAAGACCAGTCAGCACTGAACCTGAGCAGAGGCACTCCTTAAATGGGCTGTCTGGCGCCAATCTTTGCCATGTGCGATCACGTGTTCCTGCGCGCATGCGCACAACTGGCAATTCTTCTGCTGGAATTGCTATGCGCATGTGCATTCCCGATCGCGATTCTTCTTAATCTGTCAGTTGCTAGAATACCACCTACACATACTGGAAGTTATTAACATTAGTATGAAATTGTAGTTGCGACTCGGTCGTAAACTTGGTGACCTCCTAGAACCCATCCTCAAACTGGATGATTGTTTACTTGTTCTCAGGCGACACCCCTTTAATATCCTAGAAAAGGACTGACAGGTCTGGTGAAGGGAGCTCTCGTTTAACATCAATCAAGAAACATCTTAACGGACTTGAGAGTCAAGGCAACATTTTTGCTCGGACAATTGGATTTTACTAAATGAGGACTTTGCAAGCATTCTTCTTTCTTAACTCCTTTCTGCTATTTTTCTTTTACTTTATTGTTCTCTTTATATCTTTCTAACATCTTTTTCTGTAAATATTTTTATTGCACCATTTTGACCTTTTTAGTAATAAACCCTATTTTGAAAAGTGTTGAAACTGTCTCTAAAGCTTTTAATGTAAACTTAAGAATCCCTGTCTCTTGAAGAGTGCTACTGTATGTAATAATCATCTGAATATCACTGTCTGGGGTGACAGTGTGTGTTACAGACGCTTATGCTAAAATCATTGTGTTATTGCTAGAATTTGTGAGTTTCCTCCTTCTCTGTAAAAAGGCGGTTGTGGCAGTGTGAAGGGTTAATTGTGTAATTAACCTGACCCAGTAACAATCGCTCTCAGGCTGCTGGCACATAGATTGTGGTCCCACGAGCTGGAAAATCTTTGTGCAGGGTGCAGCTGAGAGTGGCATTGTTACACAAGTGGCAACGTGGTGTGAGATTGGCTGGTTCTTTGTCACGAGTTGGTGAGAAGGGCCGGGGTCGGGCGCCGCGTTCCATCACACCCTCAATATTTGTATTACAGTTACATATGCATTCATGTTATACTGTTTCTTGGTTATTTGTGATACAGAGTTCTGACAAAGTGACATTTTTACCCCTCAACATCTGTAAAGGTACATTGACACCAGATGTGGTGGGATTGGGTTTGGTGGCTATTCCAGCACAGTCCCTACTTGCGATCGGGAGCTTTCCGATTATGTGAATACTATGACAGCCAATCATGACGGTCACATGATCATAAACCCCGCCTCCTGGCATCTGAAACCTCTTTAAGGACCGGGAGGTGCCAGCACCAAAGGGTTAAGAAAGGATAAATTCTTCTGTTCCCTCTTCAGCAACTTAGAGAGAACCTTTTTGATGAGGCAGACATAGCTGGGCAAGTGATCTGCTACCAGGTGAGAAGTTCTCCGCTGTCAGAACCAGCATGTAGGCAGGCAGGCCAGAGCCTGATAGCACGCAACTTCTCCAGAAGACCCAGCCACTGTGGGGAGTACTTCCCCCAATTCCCCCCCAAAGTACTCTAGTTCCAGTGGGTGAACCCCTGTGTCTGCAGGCATAGGATCCCCCAAGCTGTTCGCCTTCTTTCCACCGCTAACCTAGACTTTACTGTGAGGCATGCTGTTTGAGGATAATTAAAAGTAGCTGTGTTCTATACTCTTCTAGAGGGATTCACATGGATGGTGCTGACCAGTCAGAATCTGTCTGGTCCGTCCTTGCGGTGCTGGACAGAGAGGAGAGAAAGCAGCAGGGATTTCAAATCCCCAGACCAGTGGAACGGCTTCTGGGAGTCCTGACACCTTAGGATCATGGGAGGTAAGTACAGTGGGGGGTGGTAGGGGAAGGAGTCCAGTGTTTCAGATTTTCTGTAAAGGTGAACTAACACTTTAATAAAAGTGGCAGGAATTACAAAATGAGGGATGTTCCCCCCTTATTTGCAACTAGAACATGTGTCCTCATTCCCCTTTTACAATACTTCAGTTCTAAGGACAACTGTAATAGTTTTGAGTTCCCTTTACATTCTGCCCCAGTGACAAGAGTCACCTGGACAAATTGGGTGAATCTCCCAAGGCATGACAATTTCTTCAACACTCCCTCCAAAACTAAAAAAAAAAAAATAGTTGGGCTTTATGTACTTACAAGTATAAGTTCACCTTTTCAGAAAAAATTAAAAGGTGAACTAATACCATACTCCCTCCCCACTCCCTCAGTTCCCGCTGTTCTTACTTCTGTGGGTGATGAGCTGTCAGTGCCCATACAGCCAGTGTAGTGGTTCGGGGACTTAGAAATCCCAGCTTCTTACCCTCTTCTATCTGCGGGATTTCCGGGATGGACCAGATCAATTCCAGTTGATCAGTGTTGGCACGTAACCAATTTGACCAATCAGAAGCGCTCTGATACATCCTGAAATCTGTATGAAAGGAACTGTAGGGGTTTCAGATCCCCAGACTGCTACACTGGCTGCATGGGCACTGTTAGTTCATTACCCATGGAGGTAAGTACTGCAGGGAGTGGGGAGGATGTACAGCATTAGTTCACCTTTTTAATTTTTTTTTTTTTTCTAAAAAAGTGAACCAACCTTTTTAGGCACAGCAATGTTGCATCCCAGCCCACAATCATCTAGATTTACAGCCGTGCTGAAAGAAGAACAGAGAACAAATATGTAACTTTCTGCTGGTATGTCCAGAATGCAGGTCAGGATGGTCCACAGTGCCAGACAATAGCAGGCAGCTAGTATTGCTGTACCCTAGACCACACTGGCTAAGTACAAATCACAGCTGGAGCAATCAAAAACCTGAAAAGAAGTAATCAGAAAGTATAAAAGGAGCTGCTGAGTTCAACATTTTAAATATAGAGTGGCCTTTGTGTTGTGATGACAATTTCTTGTTGCCTGCCATTTTTTTTTTGGGATAGTTTATGATAGAAAAATAAATCCAACGCTGCTGAGTGCACTTGTACATAATCAGTCTACATCTCCTACTGTGTGTTATTTTAATGGGAGTGGCATCACTAGATTGTAGTTTCTGAAACACAGACACCAGAGCAGGAAGCCTATTTTGTAAGGAGCAGATAAAGCTGAAGGTGGAGAGATTGTTGCTACCATAAGCATCAGTGTTAAGACCAACAAAAGCACAGAACAGCACAGCGTGCATCCTCATTTGATTGGGAGGTCTGTTGGTTATAGAGACCCATTATGCAGTGACCTGAAGAAGTGCAGAGCAGCTGTTAGCAGGAGATGGTCTTCTTCACACCAGTTACATGAAGCCAAGTACTATTTGACTGGTGAGTGCATCCTCTTTTTTTACACATAGTCCCACTTTCTTCAACTGAAAATAATGTGCTCACTTGGAATCAAGCTCAACATTTTTTTACAGTTTCAGTGCTCTTGAAATAATCTTTGTGACAAACCTGGATTCTCCCTATGGACAACTGGTCTTTTGTTCCCATTCTAAGATGCTTTTGGATCACAGGTTGTCACCCAGTACTTGGAATATTGAAGATTAATGAAAATTGCATTGTAGAGCTTTTTCCATTACCAACAAAATAAGTTTTTGAGTTGAAGTCCACCAGGAAAGACACCCCATAAAATGTTTTTTGATTGATTTTCTGGATGAATGAGCACTAAATAATGAAGAATATTTCTGTATATGACGATGAAAGCTCACCAGACTTCTATGACAGTAATCTCTTTCCTCCATGTACAGAGACTATATGTTCCATTTTTTCCATCAAAATTCTCATCCCTACTACAACTGTCTGCCTTGTTATAATGGTCGCTGGAATCATAGGGAATACCATTACAATTCTTATAATCAAAAAATACAAAGAAATGAAGACAACCACAAATTTCTACTTATCCAGCATGGCTGTGTCAGATATGATCATTTTATTGTGCTTGCCAGTTGACTTGTACCGTCTTTGGAGGTCTAAGCCTTGGATCTTTGGGATTTTTCTTTGTAAATCTTTGAGCTTGATTAGTGAAGCTTGTACCTATTCCACCATTCTTCATATCACAGCACTGAGCATTGAAAGATATTTAGCTATCTGCTTTCCTCTGAAAGCCAAAGTCTTTATTACCAAGAGGAGGGTAAAGATTGTGATTGTATTTTTGTGGGTTGTAGCACTCCTGTCTGCTTCTCCACTTTATAACATGTTTGATTATATAGAAGTATTTAATGACACTGGACCCTTCAACACCAGCTGGCAGTGCCGATACACAGAGGACGCTTTTGCATCTGGTCACCTTAAGATCATGATGTGGGTGACCACAGTGTACTTTTTCTTCCCCATGTTCTGCCTGACTGTTCTCTATGGCTTTATTGGTAAAACGCTGTGGAAAAGCAGAAATTCCATTAGAGGTCCTAATGCTGCAAATCGGGAAAGAAGTCACCGACAAACAGTTAAGATTCTAGGTAAGTGTCCAACCTACTCCCCTTCTAGATATTGGCATATTTTAGTGACACCAACAAATCTTTATAGATTACCTAGTTCCCTGGTGCCCAACCCATGGCCCTTTGATACTTGTGTTGTCCCTGACTCCCAGCTATCAGTAATAGGAGTTGAAGCATTAATTTGTAAAAGAACCTTGATGACAGTGATCCCTAGCTGTCTCATATAATATGTCCCCAGACTTAGACTGTCTGCTCCAACATGTCTACAGTCTCCTGCCACTCTTCTTGGTCCCCAAGGAATGCCCTTAATTTATGGGGATTATCTCTCACTTCCTGTTTTGGGTATGTGATAGGACATGAAGGCAAATCTCCCCAAAGGGATACAGATGGCAAAAAAAAAACTGACAAGGGTTTTAACCCTCCCTTACTCCATCCAAAATGGCAAAAAGGTTTTGCCTATAGTTCTACTTTAATCTCCATAAAAAGCAAGCCTAATATAAAGTGCATACAGTATAACCATGCAATCCCCAAATCCTTCTAATATTCTAATTAATAGATAACTAAATGTGTAAAAAACAATTATGTTAAGCACCAAAGTGATTTACCTTTTAAAATGTCTATACAATTAATATATATACATCGATAAAGTGCAGCCAGGTTTTCAAATTGTGCTAAAGTGTCAAAATAATTCTTCTAAAACAATTATATAAACAGTTAATCTATATACACCACTAAAGTGTACCTTTGTAAAAAGTGTCCTATAAAGTGCAAACAAGACCATCAATTCATCCATTTTCAGCGCAGTGTTCAATGTGTATAATAAATCTTCCAATTCCAAACACTTCTATCACCTTGCCTCATCTATTTCCACCTGAAATGTACCCAGATAGGACATGTTGCATTTACTGAAATGCAAAACAAGCACAGGATGACACCCATAGAAATGAAAAATGTTTGTAATTTTACATGTAAGAAACCCCTAAACTGTGTGTGCTAATTATCCTTTGTTGCTCATTAGCAGAAATCAATTCTGTTTCTCATAGTAACCAATCAGATATTAGACGTACATTTCAAGTATTATTAAACCCAAAAGCAAACATCTATTATATTGTGGCTTAGCAACTCTGCGATGTGGTGGCTACATTAGTTTTCTTTTTTAGGTTTTCTTTCCTTTCTTTTTACCTTTTTGATCCATCCAGTAAATCTGTTATTTTTCAACAAACCAAGCTGCCCTGCAGATGAAGCAGTTAGAAGGTTGAGACACATGATGATATACCACTGACTGGGGTGCTTACCATGGTCAGATTTGATTTTTTTTTTATGTAAAACCTTTATCCCAAAAGGGAAAAACAAGCAGCTGTAACTGCTAATAAAATGATAGCTGGAGCTTGGCTTCAGTTTGTTAGTGTATCTAAATCTGCAAGTAAATCTAACACTCTCCTCCCCACAGGCTGTACACAGGAGTCTCTGTTGCTCCTTCATCCAGAGTGGGAGCACTCCAATACAAGAGGTGTTACTGGCCAGACCACCAGGTGAAAACAGAGGGGAAAGGCCTAAAAAAACCCAAAGCTAATGCAGTCACCACATCTAATGATTGATAAGCTGCAATATATAAATGTTTTGGGTTTAATACTGTTTTATGTAGTACTATGAATATGACAACTCTGAAGTTTCATTCGATGAACCTGATTGCGGTGTCTTTTTTCTTCCCTGTTCGTCTTTAAGCGGTGGTCGTGCTGGCTTTTGTCATCTGTTGGCTGCCTTTTCACATTGGGAGGCTTATCTTTGTGCACACCACTAACATGGAGGTGATGAGAATTTCCCAGTACTTCAATATTGTCGCCATGCTACTCTTCTACTTGAATGCCTCCATCAACCCCATCCTGTACAATCTTATCTCCAAGAAATACAGGACTGCGGCTTACAGGCTTCTCCGACTGGCCAGGCCTGATGAGCGGGCTTACAATGTCATCAAGGATGAAACTGGAGGTCACACAGAGATCAGCACGTTTACTCACAATGAGTATAGTACCCAAATCTGATGGAGATGGTAACACTGCATGATTGTAAGGAGGGACATTACTGTACAAGGTCTCTCCTCTATCTCTAAAATTCAGGGTAAAATGAAATGCCATGTATTGTGTTGTAAATATTTCTGGTTCCATAAGACGACGTTAAAGTAGATGTAAACCCTAAATAAAGGGACATTTAGTTTGCTAAATTACTGTGCATCATAAACAATGCCATTGCGAAATAAAATATTGTTTTCACCTTGTAGCATGTCTGCTAATCTCCAATGGCCTGTTTGCGGCCACTTCCTGTCTACACTCCAGCAATGGCTGCATGGCATTTCACAGGATGGGTTTCCTGATGGTGACAACAGTGGACCGTGCCTGGGTAATGTGTGCTGAAATGGTCACTTGTAGTCTCCCTCAGGAGCCCACGTAACAACACAGAAGGACAAGTAGGAGGCAGGGACAGAGTATTGTCACCCAGTAACAGGAAGTACCTCAACAAGGAACTTCATTGCAAAATCACCAGGAATGATTTTAAGGGAAGCTGACGTTTTCAAGCGACTTTTTAATTCACATTGAGATTTTATTTATTGGGTTTACATATACTTTAAATGTTCTAAACATGACACGTGTGTTTACATAGTCGTTGATAGGAGTAGTATTTTTAGTTATTAAAATATAAGTAAAGGGACTAAACATAAGTGAAACATAGCTTACAGTGGATCAAAGTGACATTGCTTACAGTGTATCTAATTCCAAAAACAAAAGTAGTTTACCAATCCTTAGATGTGTTGGATGCATTAGTTTTCTTTTTTAGGCTTTTTTCCCTCCTGTCGTAGGATGTCTTCACTCTGGATGGAGGAGCAATGAAGCCACTCTTGGACAGCAGCATAGTTAACCTGCAGAGATTTGTCATTTTCATTAGCCTGGCTGAGATGGTATCACTCCCCCAACATGCGCAGGAGTACATTCATCTGGGCATATGCAGAAATTGCTGTGCGTGTGAAGCTCAGTGTGCATTACGAACAGGCAGGTAAGAATACTTTAATGCAGAAGAGACATAGTATATCTTTTCTGTATATAAAAGCCTGCCTGTCCATACAGCTGCTGCATCCCAATACACCTAAATGGGACTGGCTGCACTTGGATGCCAAGAACACCTATGCATCCCGTGTGGGTGTAGATGCCTTTTGCATGGATGTACAGATTGGTATGCCCATGTGAATGAGGCCTTGCTGGGCAGCTTGATCTGTTAAAAGCATATGAAAAATAGTGGACTTACTGGCTAGATCACCAGGTGACAACAGCCTTAAAGAAAACTAAAGCAGCCACAATATTTAACGATTGGATTTGCTTTTGGGTTTAGATAGTCTTCTAAGCATAAAAAGAGATAAAAACAAACAATATCCACCTACTAAATATGTAACTTACTACATGACCAAAAAAGCATAATAACTGAGTCTACATGCCATTGTTTTGTTTGATTAGCATATTCCCACATCTCCTTGCTGCACATTTCCTGATGAAATTGGTGGATAGAATATGGACTCCAAGGGCTAGCGGCTTAGACATTTGGCTTTCCATAAAAAAAATGTAAAAAGAACATTTGAAAAATGTTCTATTGCTACTTTAAGATTCAATTGTTGTGTTGTAATTATTGCAAGCGTGTGATTAGTTACATCCAAGCTTTTGTGTGTTTTGAAGAATATTCTGTATGACGATCAGTCTCAGGAATTGGGCACAGTCACATCTCAGTGTGACTTAGACATTTGGCTTTCCATAAAAAAATTTAAAAAAGAACATTTGAAAAATTTTCTATTGCTACTTTAAGATTCAATTGTTTTGTAATTATAGCAAGCATGTGATTAGTTACATCCAAGCTTTTGTGTGTTTGAAGAATATTCTATATGAAGATCAGTCTCAGGAATTGGGCACAGTCACATCTCAGTGCGGGACTGTGCGCTTTCTGTGCTGATTCTTCTAGTGCCCTACAGTGTACCTAGTTTTATGGGTTTCATTCATGGCCTGTTCACACCATCCATTTGTGGTAACACTCATGTTACCGCAATGCTTATTAATGCATGTTCTAACCACATTAAACAAACAAGAACTGTAAAAGGAGATAACAAGACGCCACAATAATTTACTTCTTTAAAATACAAAAATATTTAGAAATATAAAGAGTATTAAAAATCAAAACCCATACCATAATAAACAAGGTTATTTTTTTTAATTGTGTGGGTATTGGATGTGATTTTTTGCTATACTTCTTTTTATATACTTTTTTTATATCTAAATAAACAATTTTTATATGTTAAAGAGGAAAATTATGGTGGCGCCTTGTTATCACCATTTCCAGGCTTTGTTTAAATGTTCATTTCAGATGAAGGGTTCACTTTAATGTTTGGTTTAAGTTAAACACTTAGGGCATTGTTACACTGTTGATAGTAATAATTTCTGATGCCAAGAACAGCACTGATAACGAATATACCATTATAAATGTTCATATTGTTATATTACTAATATTAATATCATAATACTGAATTTGTATAACACCAACAGTTGTCACAATATAATTCAAGACAAGAGGGTTAGGAGGGCCCTGCTCCTAAGAACTTACAATCTAAGAGATATGTGCTAGTAATTCTTAGCAGTCCTCTAGGACAGAACTTGGCAAGCTTAGTCACACTAGTGGAGTAAAGAGTATTGGTAACTATTAGAAAACACACATCAGTGTTACAACACCAAGAGGGAGATTGACTAAAACTAGAGCACTCAGAATCTGGTGCGGCTGTGCAGAGTAACCAATCAGCTTCTTACTTCATCTTGTTCAGTTAAGCTTTAACAATAAAAGCTGGAAGCTGATTGGTTTCTGTGAAGAACTGCAGCAGATTTTGGCTCATGCAGTTTTAGTAAATAACCCCCCAAATGTTGGCAAGAAGGGGTGGTGACTAAGCGACATAATTATACAGCAGTAAATTTAAACAAATGTTCACTGTAGATGAATCTTCCTAGTTCATGTGTTTTTAAATGGACGTGATTCATCTGCAGTGAATGTTTAGTACAACGCCATCCTAAAGGTGGGAATAAACAATTAGAATATTGGCCGATCGGTCATCCGACGACTGAGAGGCGTTCGTTTGTTGGTCGAAATCTTGGCCCACATTAACCAATCTAAAAAAAAAATCGTTCGTGGGGCAATACGTAGTGTTGACTTCTTCTATACAAGTGGAAGTGATGCAGTGTGCGTGTGACCTTGTAGCCACGCCCAGAACGAGCGATATACACAACAATTACCAGCAATGAGTATAATATAGTTTATTACATTACCTATGTACATAAGTAGTGATACATAAAATATAATATGCATCATTCTGGTTTCATTATCTCATTGGGCCAATCTACTTTTAACATTTTGGATTTTTCGTTCGTGTTTACGAAGATTCCTTGGACATAAACATCCGGGTCATCTTCTGTTTCCGCTCATGTGTGATAGCGCTTGATAGTTTTTTTTTCATACGACCGTCATACCACCTCATAGAAAATCGGTCGTTCGTATGCGAAACGACAACATTTTTCACTGTTGTTCAACTGGATTTTTTCGTTCACAATATCAGTATCGGTTCAAACATCCTGCTCATCAACGAAGAGAAAATCGTTCGATCAGTGGTTCTGCAAATTTTTTCTGACAATTTTCTTATCATGTGTATGGGGTATGTAGTCTTCTTTGGTCTTTCAAGTTTTTCTTTTTTTTCTGAAAGCAAAGAAAAATATGTGGATTAATGGGTATGGTTAATGAAAAGTGTAACAATTGGAAACCACAACCACAAAACAAGTACAAATTTTTTTGGTAATTAATTTAGCATTCTGATTGGTTGCTTTGGGCAGTGGCTCTTCGATTGTTTTATACATTAGCCCATTTTTTAAATTAAAGTAACAGTGGTGTTAATATTTTTATTTGTAATTATAATTCATGTGTAATATTGTCAGTATTTAATACATTAATGTGTCTTTGTGTATAGTACCAACCAAGAGGGCTAAAATAATCTTATGTGTCAATGTAATATAGTGGTCTTGTCTTTCAGTGTTAAAGTAATTTGATGATATTAGACAAAAGAGACATATAGAATATGTAATATTTAGTACTGTAATAGTCTGGTAATATGCAACTTGTTCAGTATGTCAGTGGTAATCATTCTAGTCAAAGTCTATAGGGGTAATTAGTGTGTGAGTGATATTTATAGATAAATATCTGTGCACCAAATTCCAAAGAAGTGCTTTATGCCATGGCATACCAGGAGGTGACTGTTATTTAAACATCTAAATGCTGGGGTTTAAAAGCAGAATTGGCTTCTTCAGTGTTGCACATAGTCATTATACTGTAGCTTGCATGCTTACTGTATCATCATCCAGATCGGGGATTCGTAATTTTAGAGTATTGATACCCCCTGGGAGTTTGAAAACCAAATGATGGGGTATGGGAATGGATATCTGAATAAATAAAAAAAACAAAAGAGGTTCTCTGTAATATTAAACCAGCAGTTTCCAAACAGCGGCCCTTTGCTTGCATTTATCTGGGCCCTGGGGCACTACTCCTCCCACTGACCTTAACAATGGGGCATAATTCCTCCCACTGACACCAATGATGGGGCCCTATCCTTCCCACTGACACCAATGATGGGGCCCTATCCCTCCCACTGACACCAATGATGGGGCCCTTTCCCTCCCACTGACACCAATGATGGGGTCCTATCCCTCCCACTGATCCCAATTATAGGACACTAATCCTCTCATTGACACAAACAATGGGATACTATTCCTCTCATAAACACCAACTATTGGGCACTACTCCTCTCACTGATACCAATTATAGAACACTATTCTTCCCATTGACACCGATGGGACACTATTCCTCTCACAGACACCAATGATGGGACACTATTCCTCTCACGGACACCAATGATGAGACACTATTCATCTCACTGATACCAATGATGGGGCACTATTCCGCTCACTGATACCAATTTTAGAACACTATTCTACCCATTGACACCAATGATGGGGCACTATTCCTCTCATAGACACCAATGATGGGACACTATTCCTCTCACATTTACCAATGATGGGGCAATATTCCTCTCACATTTACCAATGATGGGACACTATTCCTCTCACAGACACCAATGATGGGGCACTATTGCTTTCACAGACACCAATGATGGGACACTATTCCTTTCACAGACACCAGTGATGGGGCACTATTCCTTTCACAGACACCAGTGATGGGGCACTATTCCTCCCACTGACACCAATGATGGGGCACTATTCCTCTCACAGACACCAATGATGGGGCACTATTCCTTTCACAGACACCAGTGATGGGGCACTATTCCTCCCACTGACACCAATGATGGGGCACTATTCCTTCCACTGACACCAACAATTGGGCACTATTCCTCTCACTGATACCAATGATGAGACACTATTTCTCTCACTGATACCAATGATGAGACACTATTCTCCTCACAGACACCAACAATGGGACACTATTTCTCCTTAGACACCAGTGATGGAGCATTGTTACTGATGCCAGGACATTTTCTACTCCTACTGGCCACAGTGTGCCCCTTATAAAGCTGGCCCTTTTAGTTTTAGTAAATCAACCCCAATGTGTCAGATGACATGTGTAAAACATTGTCAGCAACCATACTTCCATTCTTTAAGTTGTAGCTAGTTTGTTTTATATTACCAATTGGGCAATCCATTGGGGGTCTGTAATTGTAGAAAGATTTGGAACCTCTGATCTAGATACTGTAGTTACTATCCATATCTTCATTTATATGACAGGTGTCAAAACACTTACACATGCTAAGACTAAAAAATATATGTGCAACTTCAACTTTTACATGTAAAACAAATCAGATAAATGTTCCACTATATGTTTTTTTTTAATATCACACTTTATATTTTGTTCCTTTAGGGAAGTATGTCATTTATCTGCTGGATCCACATTTTCACTGCTCATACATAAAGAACCCTTTTTACAGCTGGAAATGCATTTTTTTTTCCTCTTGCAACCACAAAGGTACCCTGGTGTCTATAGCTGTAACCTATGCTTTGCTCATGCAAGGCAAAGCAACAGGTTTATTTAGTGGGCTTACATAGAACTGTGGACACACATGCCCCCTCCCACCATGTTAGAGCACTGAACAAATCTCAAGTACCTGCACTGTGATGCGGGAACAATTCACATTCCTTACCATTCCTGGAAGTACCATCCATTTCTCTAGGTTCCCGATGACTGGGGAAGGGGGTGGTTGTATTAAATGGATCTGTTGGTCTCTACATGTAGATTTGTTTCACCTTGGTCTTTCATAAAGCCATGATTCCTACCACCTGTTGTACCACTTGAGTTTTTCTAACACATTGGGGATGATAGGCTGTTCATTTTGCAAGGGAATTTTATTGAATGAGGTCAAATTTCTCTTTGCAAAGAATACCCAATCATATGCAAGGAAAATAAAAAAAACAGCATTTCTGCTTACTCATAATTGAATGATGGAAGTCAATAGTTTCAACTCATTCACTAAGCTTAGGAGAAAATTCCCTTGCAAAGCGAGCACTCTATTGGCCTTTAGTAAATCCACCAAATATTCTTGTATGTGGTCTCTTACAATTCCTTAAGTACAATTCCTCAAATATCTTACAGGTTGGGATTTTTTTAGTATAGATCTGGGTACCTTTTTAAATAGAAGCATTGCAACAGTCTATTGATCTACATTAAAGATACCTAAAATGTGTTTCCAAAGATGATATATAAAGCCGGGGACATCTGTGGGTCAGCTGTGACAGGCATGTAAGCCTCCAGTCACACCAATGCGATTTGCCAGTTCAAAGTCACACCCTATTTATGCCTATGGAATTGTTCAAATCAGTGCAACTCTGACTTTCACCAATTTTGAAAAAGGTTCCTGCACTGTTTTTGGCAATTTCATGTTCTGCTTGTATTGACATCTGTGCATGAAGTTGCACAGGTGTCGGCAAGCCGCACATAAAATCACACTGAGTAGCGCGATTTTAGAGCTGCATTTGGTGTGAACCAGGGTTAAGTTCTTGATGAGAAAAGAAATGTCAGTTGTTGAGGCAAACAACATATTCTCCTCTATAGAATAATAGATTAGGAAAATGATTCTACTTGTGTACATCTTTTGGCCGGGCACTAAAGAAAACCAGGCCTAGACATGATGAATGCACATTCTTTTCATTATTCATTGTATTCTACAGTAAACGCTTCACTGTGCTCAATGTAATCTCCTGTTACAATTATAATTCCATTGAATGTGACGGAGGACATCCAGGAACGTATCCTTCACTTGTAACCACTTATGGGCTGAACCTCCCCAACCTTGTTTAATTGGGAGAAAGAATACGTTTCATAGCTCAATATATTTTCTTTATCTGTTATATACCCACACACACACATACATTATATTGCCAAAAATATTGGGATGCGTGCTTTTACACAAACATGAACTTTAATGGCATCCCAGTCTTAGTCCGTAGAGAAGACTGTCCCCAAGGTTTAGTAGTGTGTCTAAGGGAAAGTTTGACCATTCTTCCAGAAGGGCATTTGTGAGGTCAGGCACTGATGATGGATGAGAAGGCCTGGCTCGCAGTTTAATTCATCTCAAAAGTGCCATCCCCAAACTGTTCCCACAAAGTTGGGAGCATGAAATCGTCCAAAATGTCTTGGTATGCTGATGCCTTAAGAGTTCCCTTCACTAGAACTAGGGGGCCAAGCCCAACCCCTGAAAACCAACCCCACACCATAATCCCCCCTCCACCAAACTTTACACTTGGCACAATGCAGTCAGGTAAGTACTGTTCTCCTGGCAACTGCCAAACCCAGACACATCCATCAGATTGCCACACAGAGAAGCGTGATTGGTCACACCAGAGATCACATCGTAACTGCTCTAGAGTCCAGTGGCGGTGTGCTTTACACCACTTCATCCGACACTTTGCATTGCACTTGATGATGTAAGGCTTGAATGCAGCTGCTCAGCCATGGAAACCCATTCCATGAAGTTCTCTACACACTGTTGTAGTGCTAATCTGAAGGCCACATGAAGTTTAGAGGTATTTAGCTATTGCCTCTGCAAACAGTCGGTAACTTCTGCACACTGTGCACTTCAGCTTGCACTGATCCCGCTCTTTCATTTTACTCGACCTAACACTTCATAGCTGAGTTGCTGTTGTTCCCAGTTGCTTCCACTTTGTTATAATATCACTAATAGTTGATCGTGTAATATTTAGTAGCAAGGAAATTTCATGGATGGACTTATTGCACAGCTGGCAACCTATCACGGTACCATGCTGGAATTCACTGAGATCGACCCTTTCTTTCATAAATGTTTGTAGAAGCAGTCTGCATGCCTAGGTACTTGATTTTATACACCTGTGGTGATGGAGGAGATTGGAACACCTGAATCCAATGATTTGGAGGGGGTGTCCCAATACCTTTGGCAATATAGTGTATATATGTGCACTGTCCACAGCTGGCAGAGCTTGAAGACGATTGTTGCAAAATTCTCTTAAATGGTTATTGATTGGAAGACCATAGAGTCTAGTGGTTGCTGTGCATGGAAAGCTTACAACGTGTGCCTCCAATAGGGCTTGTTACGCTTGTGTTGCCCTCAAATAGCGATCTGTGGTGAATCACTTTTTCAAAGGGAGTTTGACAGGCAATGGTGGAGGCATCGCCTCTCCTAGCTCCTAAAAACCTGCATCACTGCCCAACAACTATGCACATTGCACATGATTGCAGAGCAGTTGCGGCGCCGCCCCATTCAGTTGAATGGGTTGCATGGGTACTAACCGCCAAACACTACAGTGGGGATCATTTTTGACGTGGCATGTGTACACAGCTGTCCTTTGTGTTTGCTGCCTAAGAGAGAGCAGTAGGACGGGTGGTAAAAATGCAACTCAACTGCATGTTTTTGCCACCACCCAAAAATAAATGTAAATGAGGTCTTATAAAATAGTAGTTTAATTTGAGCAATAATGATCATGTAATATAGTTAAAATGACACTGTCACATAATCAAATATTTTCAACCAAACACGTACCGGTTCAGAAGAGACTGAATACTTCCTGTCACCCACGCTGCTGACCACTGCTCTGCCAGTTCTGGTGAACAGAGCTGCATTAAGAGGTGTGGGTTGCCAGGAAAGGTAAGTATTCAGTCTCTTTTGTACAGGCATCTGATTGGTTGAAAAGATTTTATTATGTGACAGTGTTACTTTAAAGCAGAACTTTTAACTATATTACAGGATCATCAATTCTGAATTCAAACCAATATTCTGTAATGGAGGCACATGATGTAAGCTTTACATGCACAGCAACCACTAGACCACTATAATCATCCAGTCAGTAAAGTGTTGCATTTTATAATTTTGTGACAATTGTCTTTAAGCCCTACTTACTGCACCATTTATGTCAGTCGCTGAATTTACCTTGAAGTTTCTTGTGGTGTCCAGACACGATAAAGACAAAATGAAAAAATACACACACTCTGAAAAGGTTATATGGAGATTCTGTCCCTTTTTACCCGTTGTCTTGATGGTAAATAAAATCCTGACTTCATAACCAAAAGTTGAAATCATCTTTATGCTCCTTTTTGCTATAATACACATGAATTGTAGAGTGTTTTCAGGTGTGCAGTGATACTGTATATGTGTACACACATAGGTCAGATTGTGTGAACTGTATTTTCACAATGTTGGTAGGTGCTTTGATGCACTTTAATGTAATGTATTTAACTGCAGTAAAAACGTAATGTTATGAACTGTAATCGTATAATAATGCTTATTTCCACGTTCAAGACCTTGTGACTGTAAAAATTAAATAAAATGACTACAGTTTTATTGGCTCTGTGTTTTTTTCCTTTCTATAATGCTTGCTCTGAATTTCAGACTGACGACTTATCTTGTCTTGTTTACAGAATACAGAGAGCCAGACACATACTGAGGTAGTAGAAAGTGAAAAATTGGTTTCATAATAGAGTTTACATAAGGCAATTTTTTTAAAGGACAGTTTACATTGTATGACATAAAACAGAAAATTTGTGTAATGAGTTCATGTTTCTTGTCTCTGATAATAAAGCTTAGTGGAGCATTAGCTACAGGTACGTGTGTTCTTTTTTTTTTATATATATATACTTAACTTATCCATAATATATCATAAATTTGCAAAATAGAGTTGTATTTTATCACATTATTGAGTTCCTGGAGGTATGTGTATTTTTACTCACAGTATTTACTGTAATACAGAGCTCGATCATTGATAAGATGCTATGTCATGGCTCTCTGCCAGGTACCATTACTGAAAGCTGCCACTCATTCAGTCCCTGATTAATGTGACCATGTTCATACAGGGCCTACAAAACTATGGCCATCTATGTAAAAGTCATTGAGGTATTTTTGATTTTAATAAAAGTTATGGAATAAAATAGAAAAAAAAAGTTATTGAGACAGATGTTGGATCTTAACACGTATCCAAAACCCACAAACCTTTAACATATTGAAGCTCACCCATCCCTAGATGTGGTGGTTGCATTAGTTTTCTTTTTTTCAGGCTATTTTTTCTTATTTTCACCTGGTAATCCTATGAACAACACACTTCCTGCCTCATCATGTCTGTGCTTGTTTCCACTGTATCAATGGGGCAGCCATAGTTGTCCCTAGGAGTGATGAGCTTGGATTTGGCTCTGAGTTTGGTTCATACCCATGTTTAGCCATGGGTGTCAGTGGTCACTTTCCAGTATATTAGTAGGCGAACCTGTTTATTGCTATAGAGTTGCAGCCCTTGCTATTTTTGTTAACACTGTCCTTTCTGGTCTGGGATTCTATAGTTAGTTTTAGCTCAGGGCTCAATGACCAGCATAGGCTAGAGCAAGGTCAGGCTTTTGGTGGCCCAGGGTGCTAGGTGTAATCCTGGACTCCCATCTGTCCTTTCAGCCCAAAATCCAATCTCTGTCCAAATCTTGTAGACTTCACCTCCACAACATCTACGCCCGTTCTTAACCTCTGAAACCACTAAGCAACTCATTCACTCCCTGGGTATCTCTCGCCTTGACTATTGCAACTCCCTCCTCATTGGCTGACCTCATCGCAGGCTATCCCCTCTTCAGTCTATCATGA
Organism: Staurois parvus; assembly: GCF_062004578.1. Lineage (NCBI taxonomy): Eukaryota > Metazoa > Chordata > Amphibia > Anura > Ranidae > Staurois > Staurois parvus. Next base: position 602,424 of record NW_028318557.1, on the reverse strand, counting down.
ATGCTGCTGCCACAATCATCCACCTTACTGACCGTTCCTTATCTGCCACCCCTCTCTGCCAATCCCTCCACTGGCTTCCCATTGCCCAACGGATAAAATTCAAAACATTAACAATAACATATAAAGCCATTTATAACTCTGCCCCAAATTACATCACCAATCTTGTCTCCAAATATCACCCAAACCATACTCTCCACTCCTCACATGCCCTCCTGCTCTCTAGCTCCCTTGTCTCCTCCTCCCATGCTCATCTCCAGGACTTCTCCAGAGCTTCCCCCATCCTCTGGAACTCTCTACCTCAATTTATCAGACTATCGCCTACTCTGCTCACTTTTAGGCGATCTCTGAAAACCTAAAGTGTAAAGGATCCTCCTGCGCTCGATGGAATGGTTACTATAATACAGCTGCTGTCACTTAACTAATACCAATAGTGCAAACAAAAAGAAAAAATAGTGAAGCGCTTATATCTCATAAATAAAATAAAGTGCATTCAAAAAAGAATTAATAAAAATGAATTAATATAAATCTGATATTCCTGTGTGACAAATCTATATAATGAACATTAATACCTCCCTCTGGTGGGAGAAAAAAATAGTGCAACCGAATATAATTAAACTATAGTGATTCAACACACACTATAAAAAACCTATTATGCCGTGCATATAACAAATTTCAATACATAACCAAATGTGAATAAATTAGTGAATATAAAATTAATTATCCACATAAAATAGTGCCTAATTCATACACATTACATATACATCATAAGTGAAACAGAAAAAATGTCCATGCATGTGACTGTGCTTTTAGAAAACACACGTGATCTCCACTTCTAGGTGCAAATAATCTCCTCCAAATGGCAGCAATGCCTGCTCACCTCCCCTCCTTGACCCACACAGGGCCCCAAAGCAGTTTCCACCTCAGTGGTGTATCTCCTCTGGCAGACTCCTTATTTGTCCTCCTCTCTTATTCAGACTCATAGAAAGACATAAAACTTTCCATAGTGTAGTATATTTATTAAGAAAGGGTGAAGCCACAAATAATTACACTCACATGGTCCTCTTGATCAACAAGCGTTTTTACCACAACCTATGGGTAAATCTGCATGCACTGGGGAATCCAATATGGCCGTGGCGTCCGGACATGCGTCACCATTGGTTCGTCATTCCTGGTGACGCATGTCCGGACGCCGTGGCCATATTGGATTCCCCAGTGCATGCAGATTTACCCATAGGATATAAGCGCTTCACTATTTTTTCTTTTTGATCTCTGAAAACCTATCTCTTCAGGGAAGCCTATCCTGCCCTCAGCTAATAATGGAATCTTCTATTCCTCCTACCAGTCCATCCTCCACAGTTATTACCTTTTGTACCACTACCCCTCCCTCTTAGATTGTAATCTCCAAGGAGCAGGGCCCTCCTAACCCTCTTGTATTGAACTGTATTGTTGCTGTATTGTGTCCCGTTATATCAGAAAGCGCTAAGCAAACTGTTGGCACTATATAAATCCTGTATAATAATAATAATAACAACATCGGGATCATAGACTTAGAGGTTCGGTTGCATTTCAGATTTGAAACTATTACAGAGGGACTAAAGCACAGAGTAGATAGGCTGACTCTGAGTTTCACTGCCACACCACAGTTCCTGCTTGTGAGAAGTTCTATTCTAGGCTGATTGGTCTTTAGGTCTCCAACATAAAAACAAATGCTGCATCCTCATCAGGGGGCCCTGCAACTAGACTTTGCTGAAACATTCATCTGGAGGTATCTGTATTAATAACTATATATACATAGGTATATGTGCACAATTCCACCAGGACTCCTATCAGGCTGTTTGCTGATAATACCTGTTTGTACATTGATTGTACAGTATGTACTGTTATTAATCTGTTCTTTTATAAAGCTTGTTTAATTTCTATACTGGTGTGCAGCTATATACGTATGGCTAAAGTTATATGCTGGTTGCAGTAGTTATTTTGCTCCTTTTTTCAGTCAAGGCACCCTTTAAAATTACGGACATTCCCGAGGCAACCTTGAAAATTATGGACAGTCCCAAGGCACCCTTTAAAATTATGGACAGTCCCGAGGCACTCTTTAAAATTATGGACAGTCCCGAGGCACTCTTTAAAACTATGGACAGTCCCGAGCCACCCTTTAAAATTATGGACAGTCCCGAGGCACCCTTTAAAATTATGGACAGTCCCGATTCACCCTTTAAACTTAAGGACAGTCCCAAGGCACCCTTTAAAAGTATGGACAGTCTTGAGGCACCCCATTCTAAAATGTAAAAAACAATTCTAATAGTTTTATATAACACAGCAACATCCACACATGTAGGAAACCCAACATTAGAGGTGATTTATTCTTCCAAAGCACATACACTTTTGCACACTGGTACTGGTTTCTCTTCTTCCGTTTTTCTCCATCACTGAGCTAATGTGACCCCAGCACTGACGGAAAGGGGCTGTTGGAGTGTCAAATTAGGATGCTGTGCAGGTGGCTGACATCCTCCTTATCAACTGGTGATGTCATTGGTTGTCAGGATGCTGGCGGCTAGAAGGTTGTAATGCTGTACAATGAAAACCTGTGGCTTTGTGTAACTAAAAGGCAAGCTTGTTCCACCCACTGGCTTATATATATGTTTTGGGCAATTTTTAGACACTTTGCCAAGGCAGCCCTGAAGAAACCTCAAGGCACCCCAGGGCGCCTGGATACCCTGCTTGAGAAAGGCTGCTCTAAGCCTAATAAAATAGAACCTCAAATATTGTAAATGTGTAATTGATGCTAAGGAGTAAAATGTTATAACTCTCAGGCCCTCTAGTGGTGAGATATGTGTACTAGAGTTCTTGGAAGCAGATATGATCAGAAGTGAAAACACCAAGTGATCTACTGAGTCTGTTCCTTTTTTTTATTTGCATATTTTTACATTTATTTATTTTTAGTACTTTTATAGTGCCGTCATACATATTGTACACATACTAGGGCCAATTTAGACAAGAGCAAATTATCCTGCCAGCATGTCTTTGGAGTGTGGGCAGAAACCAACGCTGGCACAGGGAGAACATGCAAACTCCCGACAGGTAGTGCTGTGATTGGGATTCAAACCAAGGACCCTGGTAGTGCTATACAAAAGTGGTAATCACTTATATATACTAATTACAAAGGGGTTACAGCACAGTAAGCATACATTTATATCCAGGTATGTAGCAACTTCAGACATCCCTGCCCTTTTTTCAGTTACAACCAGGGGCAGACTGACCATTTGGAAACTTTGGCACTGCCCGAGGGCCCAGGGTCAGTAGGGGGCCCAATGAGATGCCCCTGGTACCTTTTTCATAAGATTTTTTTGAGTTTGGGCAAGGACACAGGGGCCCCATGATCCCCTGTTGCCCGAGGGCCCCATGAGTTGTCAGTCCGCCCCTGGTTACAACCATCACCATGCAATAGAAATGGAGATGTGAATGTTCAGGTCCTAAAGAGCTTCATAGATGCAGCACATGAGATGCCAAAGAGGTGTTGCCACTTATTAACTCTCACCTATAACAAACTCTTGCTAGGGACATGGGGCTAACCAAGTGGCCACATGGGAATTGTGACCCCCTACAACCAACCCCTCCTTTCCTTCCTGTATGGTCTTCAATGGTTCACAGCTTTAATTCAATCAGCACAATAAAAAGGTACAGAATCTTTCTGCTAGCATTCTCTGTTTATTTTTCAGGTCCTGGGACTCTCCCCCCCACCTCACATCCTGGTCACTGATAAGGAGGCAAAGAAGAAAGCTATTGCAGGAAGATAATCACTGCTTTGTTACTGGCCAGTTAAAAAAGAAATGCTTAGAAGCGAAATTTGAAAGTCAATCAAGCAACAGATGGGGATGAAGTGTGTTCCTGGGCACATTTGTGATCTGGTACAACAGTCTGAATCTTCAATAAATCTGTCATCTCCATCTCATACAAGCCAGGATAGAATGGATGGCCTACTGTGAGAGCTTCTATGCAGATCAAACTGTCCAGGAGAAGCCTTGCTTAGAAGCAGCCTACAATCTGCTTCTCCATCCATGCCTTGACTTCAGGCCCACAGTGAATTCCACATGCAGCTGCTGGTGGGTTGCACAACTCTTACTTCAGAACAGCAAAAGGAACGGATGGTTCTTTGAAGTGCACAACCCCTTCCAGGGCTTCAGCTTGTCAGATGCAAGTATAGGTTGGGCACAGAACTGTTTGCTGGGAGAAGACTATCAAAGCCAGGGCCAGAGTGGTCAAAATATATAATTGCCAATCCTTTGATTTCCAACACAGGGCTGAGGAAATGTCCTGGGAAGAGGCTCAACAGGATGCTGAACCAGAATTCAGATGCACTTCTCAAAGCAGCTGCGGTCAGGCAACCACCAGATCACAGGGAGAAAGAGGCAGGACCTGCTGAAGAGGAGCAGAAAGCCTAAGTACCCCTCCTCCTCATTAGAGACTCACAGCTCCAGGAACTCAAGAGGATTAGCTGGGTGGTAAACAGAATTGGAAGAACTACTATCACTCTTACAGTTCTTCAGTACTAAGCACCCCTCACAGGGTAGGAATCAGGACCTTCTTCTACGCTTCGTGAGTGCAATACAGGGAGGTGGGAAGGCACCTTTGTTGGGTTACTTACCTCAACTACTAGGTTCTATTGGTTCGCCTCCATCTTTACACATATCATCCTCACCTGCTGCTATTTGGGTATCTACACAATCTGATCATGATAACCTTAACATCTCTCCAGTTTATGTTAGTTTTCTGCCACCCCAGTCACTGATATTTCCATAGCTCCATCTTGTCAGCCAGTTATGACTTCACAGATTCAGGCAGCAGAGCATTAACTGTAACATTAGTTTTTTGGGTGTCATTTTATCTATCAGTTGGTGTTACAGAAAAAAAATTGCAGGGTGATTATGTAAATATCCTATAACTACCCTGTCAGAAGGATTTTGATCAGAAAGAAAGAGTAGGCCCAGAGGTAGAGTAACAATGTTCTGTGGCTAGAACATTTGATAATTAAGTGTGATGGGTAAAAAGGCCCGTCCTTTATTTCAGTTCTTTTTCAGCATGTGGACAATGTCCATGAGCCTTACATGTCACTGGGGGATCTAAATATATTGGCCTTTGGCTGAATTTAATGAGTTCCCAGGAAATGAATGTTCAGAAGTCTGCAGTAAAGGCTCCTTCAGATTTACCTTTTAAGAAAAAAAATGAAAATTGAAAGACAGATACCATAATTTTCCTTTCCTGACAAGCTCCATGTCAGCACTGCTGGATAAGGGCTCCACCCCATGCTTCCAGGACCTAACTCATAAATTTGAGCCCACCTGCAATCTCAGCATTCTGTAACTAGTCCTACCAAGCTGGGTGGGAATTGTACTCACATGGAGCTTGTCAGGAAAGGAAAATTACAGTAAGTATCTGACATTCAATTTTCTGTTTTCCTGACAGCTCCATGTCAGTACATCTGGGAACTAACTAGCCACATAGGGAAGGGATAATGCTACACACTCCTCAATTCTGGCTAAAAGCAGAAGCCAGGATGCCTCTGTCAAGCTCAACTGTCATTAAGACTGCCTCTGTCAAGCTCAACTGTCATTAAGCCATGAACATATATATATTGATGCCCACATGACTGCCTTGTACAGTGCCTGGGAACACTCAATCTTCTGCCGCTCACAAGGTTGAGACCCTTTGAGTGGACAGTGATGTGATTCCCCAGGCACAGCCAACCTTTTCAACTTGTAAGCCAAGGAGGTGAGCTTCACCAACCAAGAGGCAATAATCTTATTGCCTTGAAATCATTACACACTCCACCTGGAATGACAAACAAGTGCTCCGACTTCCTGATTCCAGATGTCACCTTGATGTAACATTTTTAAACTTGGCCCACATCAGATGGGCCAAGAGGGATGTAGGAAGGAAACCTTTTTGTGTGATATGGACTCTGAAGGCCACATAGGCATGATCTTGAGCATCAAGTAACACCCAGTCCAGGATTAATGTAAGAAAGGGTTCTTTAAACCCCGGGGCCGCTGTTACGGCCACTCTTCTGTTTGATGCAGTTGTCACCAGGAAAACAGTTTTTTAGCGAGAGGTACCACAGAGGGCCACTGATTGAAGGCATCTGATGCATATTCATATTCTACTATAGGCACTGTTAGTGCAATTCTTCTTTGCTTTCATAAGAGTATCCACAACCTTAACAGAGCACCTGAGAACTATTATCCTCTGCCTCTCAAGACCCAAGTCATGAGCTGGAGCCTGTCAGGTGTTGGACAATTAGGACTTTGTGGAAGATCCGATCTTACCGGCAGAGGGAGTGGATCCTTGACACTCATTAGGAGGGGCAGAGGGCACCAAGGCCCCTTCAAATAATCTGGAATCACCACCAGAACTATCACCTTCCCCTGCCACAGCCTTAGCAGGAAGCTGCAAATCAGAGGGAGAGGCAGAAAGGCATAAGCTATCCTAGAGATCCACTCTGCGATCAGCAACTCCACCCCAAATGCTTGTGGAAGCTGGACCATGGAATAGAACTTCAGCAACTTGTTGTTGACTGGGGATGTGAACAGGTCTACCTCTGGAAGAAATTACCAAGCCTGTTAGTTCTCGAAAGACTTGCTACAGTCTGGACCATTCATTATCGCCCAGGATTGTTCTGGACAAATAGTTTGCATAAAGATTCTTCTGACTTGCACATAGGCTGCAGATAGCTGCAGGATATTGACTTGGGCCTACTCTAGAATCTCAGAAACCTCCTTCAGGAGGGAGACACTAAGTGCCTCCTTGTTTCTGGTTGTAGGCCACAGTTGTTGTGCTGTCTAACTTCACCAGGGCAGGTCCACCTTGGATGAGGTCACTGAAGGCAATTAGAGCCTGAAATTCAGTTCTTAACTCCTACTTTGCTGGTGTTGTACTGCACCACCAGCCACTAGGTCGTCAGATGGGAATGACATCGCAGAAGATTCTTCTTTTCCAACTACAAGTTTTGGCTCGCTTCCATATAGGGAGTAATCCATATCTTCTGATGTCAGCCCTCTGACTGCTGCCAGTCCAGAAACCCAGCTTGATAGGGGGTGAGAGTTCAACTGAGTCTACCTGACCTGTTGGATCTGAGATGGGAAGAATGAAAGATCTCCCAAATATGACCTGAAATTCCTGCCTTGAGTGACTATGTGTCCGTCACCAAAACTGAACCTATGTCCAAGGAGTGCCCATAAGACATGTATGGTTGGCACAATTCCCAAAATACCAGAGAGCATCCTGACGTGAAGCTCTTCGCTGACTTCTTGGATTATGTTCTGGCTTTTTCTTTGACTCCCAGCCAGAAATGCAGAAGCTAACCTCTCTGGAGTGAGCATGGAAACAGACTTTTGAACTCCATTCTCCTTTAACTCAACAGATGTTTATATTGAGGCAGGAAGACAAACTGACCACTATTAATTCAGACTTCACCTTCCAAGATCAAGAACAATGCAGTTATTGAGTACATTCTTGAAGGTCACAGCATCTTCTAATGGTAAAGGCATGTATCTGGCCAGTCCCATAAGGGACACTCCAAATTCAAAACCCTTGACATCCTGCTGTGACAACATGCTCCATGGGGCCACTGGGGCTTCTCAATCCATCTCCATCCTCAGCAATCTGGTTGAATGTTTTTAATAATCCCGGAATAAAGAAGGAAATATAGTGCTCTCTGCTTAAAAACCACCATTTATTGATAAAAGATAAAATACACTCAACTTTTTTGTGCACAAATCCAGTGCACATAGAATACAGGCTTGTGTAGTTGAAACCAACCAACAAAATGGCCGACCTAGTACTTTCAGTTTGTGTGGTGTGATGTCACCGGCTCCTCGATACGCATTACATCATTAAGTCATGTGACTTCATCAAGGCGACTTATAATTATGAGCAATCTGACAGTAGCTGACAATGGCTTGGTACCCTATCTGACACTGACATCAGTAGTGACACTAACACAGTGATCAGTGCTAATACTATACTCTGCCACTCTACTGATGACACTGGCTGGGAAGGGGTTTACATCTAGGGGCGATCAAGGGGTTACATATGTGCCTAACAATATTACTGTGTGTGATATGTGCTGCATTTACTAAGCAATCTTGTTTAATTTCCCCTGCTTTGCAGGGGGAAAAAAATCAGCAGGATCACTTTTCTGTGTACAGTGCCCAGTGTTGTTTATCTACACTGGACACTGTTCTGTGGTTCAGTGAGCTGATCAGCAGGTCCCAGCCATTAATCATTGGCCAGGACCTGCTGATCAGCTTGTGTTGTGCCGAATCACAACTATCAACTGTGGGTATAGGATTATGTATATGGAGGTTTCCTATTTATTTTCTATTGGTTGAACTTTATTGGCTTTTTTCAACCTATTTAACCATATAACTACAGTATGTTACAAAAAGAGGTTTAATTTTTTGTTTCTTCTAATTTCATGTTCCAGTGACAACCCTAATATTTTAGATTTCCCTTCACTTTATGTTTTGGTGAATTAACCTCTTCCCATTTTGCCCATGCCAATAAAAAACTGGATGCCGCCTGTGTGTGCTCCCTGGAACACAGCGGAACACAGATTGCTGTACCGGGTCGCTGTAGGTGGTCCCGATTCCATGTGATCACTGATTGGCCAATCAGCGACAACATGAACAGTAGTAAACAAGACGTCACTTCCTGAAATCATTGTTTACTACTTGTGAGCTCTGTGAACGATCACAAAGATCACATGGCACAAGGCTGTACACAGTAGCCTTGTACCATGTGGTAAGCTGTGACCAATCACAGCTTACCACATGGTAGTGTGGGGTTTGAACAGTTATTGATTTACAGGAAATTTAGTAGTAGCTTTGTATTATCAATTATGTTATTGTAAAAGTAATTTTGTATATATATATATATATATATATATATATATATATATATAAAACATATGGTCTCATGTATACTAGGACATATGGTCTCATTATGCTGTGGGAAGTTGGGAACCTTCGACCTTTGCATTCTGTGGTGTGGCTCAAGCCAGTTTAGACTAGTTTTTTGAACCATTATATAAATGCTTGTACTACAAAGAGTTTTTGGAGTTTGACGCATATTCAAGTATGCGTTGCAGGCTGTCGTCACCAGGAACTCGAGGAAGGGTTGAAAACTCCCCCTGGTCTGGAATTATGCTGTATTTATCTATTTTTATAATCTGTAATACATCTTTAAACCAAGCTAAGCAAATTCATTTATTATTATGCTTCCGAGTTTGTCTTAAATTATTGTACCATATCAGCAAATCTGAAAGATCAAACATGGGAACTAACCCCTAATTATACACAGTATTTCCCAATTGCTGCAGGAATGCAGCTAGAGAGAAGGAGAAATGATTGCTTTTATAGCCTCCATGGCTGTAAAAGCAAATTGCAGTGTAAAAAAAAAATCCTGATCACCCCACATACATAAATAAACAAATAAAAAAAAATGTAAAAAATAGTTTTCTGAAAAAATATATATTTTTTCTATATACTGATTTGGGGTATTTTTAACAAAAAAGGTAGCAGAATACATTCTGTGCTAGATTTATTCAGAAAATTTTGAAAACGTTTATAAGTAAAATGATTTTTTTTTCAAAATGTTCAGTCTTTTTTCATTTATAGCAAAAAATAAAAAAAAACTGTGGTGAATAAATACCACCAAAAGAAAGCTCTATCTGCCTCCAAAATGCCAGAAATGCAATTTGGGTAGTGTTGCATGACCGTGCAATTGTCATTCAAAGTGTGACAGCGCTGAAAGCTAAAAATTGTCCTGGGCAGGAAGGGGGTAAGAGTGTTCAGACTTGAAGTGGTTAAGGAGTATGTAAACCCAACATTTCAAATTCCTGATATGTGGGTGCTGTACCATATACTTGTATGAAAAAGTATCCTGTTGTCTTTGTATTGTTTCCATTGCATGAAATTCCTGGTGTTCCTGCTAGTCCCTCTGTTGTTCTTTTAAAAGCTGACCACACTAGGCATGAAAGCACAGCACGGTCAGTTCTCTAGCTGTGCTGGGAACCCAGTGTGCTCTTCTCTAATGATTAGACCAGGGACGGACTGACAACTCATGGGGCCAACGAGCAATAGGGGATCATGGGGCCCCTGTGTCCTTGTCCAAGCTCAAAAAAGCTTATGAAAAAGATACCAGGGGCATCTCATGGGGCCCCCTACTGACCTTGGGCCCTCGGGCAGTGCCCGAGTTTCCATATGGTCAGTCTGCCCCTGGATTAGACACTTCTGTTCACACCCCCCGTACAGCCATTCACCAGGAAGTTCAGTGTACTGCTGTTTCTCTTCCCCCATCTCTCTATTCTCAGCTGCATAAGGAGCTTAGAGGGTATGCGATCACTTATTAAACAGGGAAAAAAGGTATTTATAATGTTTTTATATGCATACACATATGTTTTGCATTACATTTCTATTTTAAACTGAATGGGCTGTTTTACAAGGTGAGGGTATACACTTTATGGAGAACTCATGCAATTCAATAAGGTGACCAGGGACTCATAATAAATTATGTGGCATCTTATGGTGCCTACTCTACAATGATAGCATTAGTATATGTTATTTGCCCATCTATAAGAAGGGGAGCTTGAGAAGCAGTTGCAAGATCCCTGCCAAGCTTCCCTTAACTACAAAAACAGATACCGAGTTGACCTTGTCATGTGGCCGGTAGGCATGCAACACGTTGGGGTTCTAACAGCACATGCAGAGTTTGAGTTTCATGATTATCACAGAAGGACCCCTTTACCAGGCACAGGTTTTCATTGTGGATCAATCACTGCTCCCCTAAATGATAAATGGTCTTCAGCATCCAGTGTCTATCTGCACATGGCCTCATTATTTGTGTCCTATCAATGTTTCCCATGTCATCTGGAGGATATAATTAATTGGTGCCTGTAGATTGTTTGAATTCATTACAAGTATGTGTTAACAGATATATTGCCTTTAATTACATCCTTGCACACTTTGCTCAGTTGTATCCTACTAATTACATCAAATCACTGATTACACATTTACCAACCCATCAGTCAATTAGGCGCATTGATTGTCTTGCCAGAAGAAGTGACTGGGAGATAAACAAAGAGCTAGACAACCCATACAGTCCTGATGGTATATTATAAAAAGCTGAAAGAAATTGATTCTTGTTCTGTGCTATGGTATATTATTATTTATTACAGGTACTTATACAGCACTGTCAAATTATGCAGCGCTTTATATATATATATATATTGTACATATACATCAGTCCCTAACCCTCAAGGTGCGTACAATCTAAGGTCCCTAACTTACATTCATACATACACATACTAGGGCCAATTTAGACTGGAGCCAATTCACCTACCAGCATGTCTTTGAAGTGTGGGAGGAAACCCATGCAGGAACAGGGAGAACATGCAAACTCCATGCAGGTGGTGCCGTGGTTGGTATTTGAACCAATGACCCTAGTACTGCTAGGCAGAAGTGCTAACCATTTAGCCACTGTGCTTCCCATGCATTGTATAAATATTCATACAAATGATAAGACACCCTGAAGAAACCATAGGGATCATTTTGACACTATTCTTCCTAGTAGTAGAAAACAAACTTTCTCTCATAAAGGCTTTTCTTGTTCTACAAAGCATGACTTATCAATAGATAGCAGTCATGGGCCTACACTAATAGAAGGCAGCCATAGGACCCTTCATACTGCCACTTAGATAATATTTGTATCAGGAGAGTGGACTCTATCAGCTTAACACAATTTGGGTTTGGGAAATGCAATTTTAAAGTAGAACTAAATGAGTTCTTTAATTTTTGCTAGAGTAAGGGGGATTATAGCTTTACCAGTTTTTTTATCATCTGTATCCCACTGGGGAAATTTCCCTTCACTTCCTGTCCCATATGACAACCCAAAATGTGGGATTTTCTTTCAGTTTCACTCCTGGTTATAATAGTAAACATGACAAAAAAGAGAGATTGAATCTTCTTAAAGGGGGCACAGAGAGCCATAAGGACCTGACAGGTGTTATAATCCCTCTCCACTCTATCCAATCTAGAAAATAACATTTTGCCTTTAGTTATACTTTAAGATGAATTCCATTAAGAGCCATTATACTCTTCCATGCCTGAAGGAAGGCCACAAATTATATATTAAATCCCTTCAGGTGCAGAATTTTATAGGGTACGTCTGCTATTTTACCTGACAGTGGTTCTAATCCCTCACTACTCTATCCTAATCTAAAAAAAAAGGTTTTTCTTTTAGTTTAAGACCTAGGTTTAGTAAAAAATGTATTAAAAAATCAATAATAAAAAAAATAAAATTTTATATATATATCAACACAAGGGACATAATTTACTATCAATGTAATGTGTTACTTGTGCTGCTGGCTGGTGCTTTAGTTGAAATCTTCCTTCCCTGCTCCCCCATTACCCACACTGCCACAATCTTCCTGTGGGGCGGAGGTTAATAGAGCCAAGAGAGCTGTCATATGAACTCATAAAAGTGCCTACTACTGTATACCTACCCTTTATGCTTACCTCCTCCAATTGTAGAAGCTGCCTTCCGTTAAAAAAGCGACCTAATAATGGAGGACAGGCAGATGATTTTAAGGTCCACCTCCTCCATCCATAGATTATTTTTCATTTAGAGAACCTATATGACAGGTTCCTTTATTCACCCTCTTTATTCCTCTATTAGCCCCTGCCTCACTGGAGACTATGATGGCAGGGATACAAAGGACACATCACATTGATAGTAAGTAATGTCTCTTGTGCTGATTTTTTAAATATTTTAGACTAAATTTAGGCTTTAATCTGCTAGTTTACTTCTTACAATATTAGTGCATAATATTTTTTGTGGAAGGACGCTCATATTTTTCCTTATGTAAGATTGCCTACTCAAATGAATTATAGATTAAATCTGCAATTTACACATCTATACTTTGCAGACCAAGACAACAGCAGTTCCTGTAACCCTATGGCCCGTTACTGATACGGAAACATATGTTTTCATATTTACATTTGCAGTACCTTCACATGTCTTGACAAAAGTCAACTGATCGGTCTACCAACAATAATATAATAAGGATAAACCATTAGGTGTTAAAACTGTTTACTCTCTCATTTGTGTTTCTCTTCGTGCAAATATTTGCCGGATTGGATTTGCGATAGTGTAACCAAACAGACATAAATCAGCTTCACAGGAATTGTAATGCACTGAAAAAAAGGCAAGTGAAGTCTTAGCACCACTTGTGTCCTTTATCAGAGGAATATGTACAGTACAGTGTACACCACAGCAACATGCTTGGGTGAATGTCTCATATGCTGCCCTTTAGTTTGGATATCTAGAAACAACAGGTTTAGAATAATGCCTTCTGCAGCCTGGAATTTCTGGGTATTTACACTGTGAGATATGAAACAAGGGGCCCAGATGTCAACATATCAGTGTTGGTTCGTCAGAAAAATGACCAATCCATGTGACTTTTCTACAACGTGCAAAACAGTGAAGTTCATTGTGAAAATAAAATGTTAGATTTTTCTTTGCACTGGTCTTGTGTAATAACACATGAAAAGACTAAGCTGAATTCAAGAAGAACCTCTACGGGTACAAAAGGGTACAGATACATAAAGATTTATATTTTTACACGTGAAAGCACTTAAAGCCCCCCAAATGGTAAATATTTTCTCAAACAGGATATTTTGATAAACCTACAGGTAAATACAAAACCAGAACCTTCGTTAAGTGGAGTTTATTAATAAAGCTGGCAGTGCCTCTACCCAGGACAGGTCCTCTGTGAACCGAGGGGATTCCCTTCCTAGCAAATGAACCAGCAATCCAATCAAAGTAATTGGGAGCAAAACTACTGCAACCAGCATATAACATGAGCCAAAATTCTATAGTAGTATTGCAAATAATACAAGCTTTATATAATAAAAGATGAATAAAAGTGAATACACCCAATGTACAAACAGATATTATTGGCAAAGGGCCCACCAAGATTCCTTGTGGATTTGTGCACCTAAAACTGGGTATATAAGTTATTAATAAATACGCCTCCAGATGAATGTTGCAGTAAAGTTCATTTGCAGGAGCCCCTGAGGATGATCACACTGTAGCGTCCATCTTTGTGTTGGAGACCGGAAGACCAGATCAGTGGTGATGGGGAGATACTCCAACCATTGTTCAACCAGCCTGGAATGCAGCTTCTTATCAGCAGAGGCTCTGGTGTGACACTGGAACAGAGTCAGCCTATCTACTCTGCATCTTAGTCCCTAATAGTTTCCATTCTATCATGCACCCAGACCTCTAGCTACCAGAAGTGGCCATTTAATGCCTAACATGGCTCTATCCTATACTGGTTATCAAGCGCTAAGCTAAAACTAGCTATAGAATCCCAGAACAGTAGATACAGGGAGCTGTATATAAACTCTGTTGCAATAAAGAGGCTCACCTACTAATGTACTGGAAGGTGAAAACTACATATGTAGTTCCAGATGTACCTATCTGGCACTGTGCATGTGAAATAATACCAATAGGACAGAGATGCTTCTGTCACCAGTTTTTATTTACAGTTGTGCTCAAAAGTTTGCATATCCTGGCAGAAATCATGACATTTTGGCATTGATATTGAAAACATGACTGATCATACCAAATAACTTTTAGTTAAGGATAGTGATCATATGAAGCCATTTATTATCACATAGACGTTTGGCTCCTTTTTAAATCTTAATGACAACAGAAATCACCCACATGGCCCTGATTTACATACCCTGGAATGTTTGGCTTTGGTACAGACAAACAAAGTGACACACAGGTTAAAATAGCAATTAAAGGTTATTTCCCACATCTGTGGCTTTTTTAATTGCAATTAGTGTCTGTGTATAAATAGTCAATGAGTTTGTTAGTTCTCATTTGGATGCACTGAGGAAGCTAGATGCTGAGCCATGGGGAGCAGAAAAGAACTGTAAAAATACCTCGATAACAAGGTAATGGCACTTTATAAAGATGGAAAAGGACATAGAAAGGTATCCAAAGCCTTGAATATGTCAGTCAGTACTGTTCAATGACTTATTAAATGTAGAGTATTTAGGAATTTCTTGATAGCAAGCCAAGGTCAGGTAGGCCAAGAAAGATTGAAGCACTGCATAGAGAAGAGGGAGAAGAGCAGATATTCCAAATTCCTTGACCACTGGAGCTGCTATGGGGACACTGACAGCTCAACATCATCAGAGGTAAGTACTACTGGCACCCAGGTGGTTGGGAGGGTGTATGGTGTTAGTTCACCTTTACAGACATGCCAGGGCTCATTTAGACAGGAGCCAACTAACCCACCAGCATCCCTCTGAAGTGTGGTAGGAACAAAAATCTGAATTTGTACAAAAATGTTGCATTCTTTGAACCAGAAATATTATGTTAGTGTCTCTATAAATGGGTTAAACCACTCACTATGTTTTCACGTTTGCAAAAGAAGATTGAGGAATTATTGGCTACCTCCCAGACTGAAGATAAAATGATAGAGTTATCATAGCTGGCTCATTTTTATACGTCACATTATAACACTGGTTGATCCAGGTCATTTGAACTAATGGCAACACTACATAAGGCACCCACGTTTCATTACAACCCCCCACGCCTCTTTGACTTCAGTTCAGACTTCCATGGACTGGGAAGTGCCATCCTATGTCCCATGGACAGTGGTGGTCACCAGGACAAAATGAGAGGGTGGATGAAGTGAATCTGCAACAACCAGCTGCTAACACGTGTGTGCCCATCCAACATGTCAGTCCAAACATGCTGCAGCTCCTCCCAACGTGCTTCATCACAGTGGCTTCCTCTAGAGCAGTCCTTGAAGAATTCGTGGCAAAGCGCATCATCAGGTGCATCACCACAGGGAGGTGTCCACACACGAGGTACCATTGTGATGTGTACTGACCCGGTATGAACTGATGGATTTAGCCCTACTGCTGGGCAAGCACTTTTGAAATGTGAGTGTTATGATGTTTTTAATTGAAACTAAATGGAGTTAGCACTATGACGTTTTCTGCCTTCTTTACCTAATAAACACTGATTGATGTACACCACTAGAGGGGATTTAATGGACATATGGAGAGTATGGAGGTACAGGTGTCATATGGAGAGACACACATTGTGCTTTGAGATGCTTAGCAACTTCAGGCAGGAGTCTCCAAACTTTTTGATACAAGGTCCACATCATATATTTTACAAATATTAATGGCTGCAAAATAAAACATTTTTAGAAATAATTGAATAACATTTAAATGGATGAATAGGTTTTATTGGGATTTTTTTTGTTGTTGTAATCAGCTTGATGGGATTCAGAACAACAGTGAAGGATCTTCAGTAAAACAATTCAAAGAAATTCCAAATAAACAGGAGTCCATCAGATTTCCCCCTTACATCAGAGTTTAAGGGATCAATACTACCAGGTGAGTTATTATTATTATACAGGATTTATATTGCGCCAACAGTTTGCGCAGCGCTCTACATAGGGAGACAGTACAGTTACAATACAATAAAAAACAGGAGGATTAAGAGGACCCTGCTCATAAGAGCTTACAATCTAATGGGGTGGGGCAAGTGGTACAAAAGGTTATAACTTTGGGGGATGAGCTGATGGAAGTAATAAATGTTTAATTATTATTATGTTATTATTATACAGTATTTATAAAGCGCCAATAGTTCGCTCAGCGCTGTACATTACAGACGGGGACAGAACATGTGACAGAACAATACCAATACAATGCAAAACATGAGGGGATCGAGGGCCCTGCTCTTTCGAGCTCACAATCTAGGAATTGGAGGCGTGATAGGCTTCCCTTAAGGGATGAGATTTTCAGAGATTGCCTAAAGGCAGCCAGAGAAGGGGATAGCCGGACTGATTGAGCTAGAGAGTTCCAGAGGATGGGAGAGGCTCTGGCAAAGTCCTGGAGATGAGCATTGGAGGAGGAAACAAGGGAGCTGGAGAGCAGGAGATCATGAGAGGAGTGGAGAGGACGGTTTGTGTGATATTTGGAGATAGGGCAGAGTTATGAATAGATTTGCATGTTATTAGTATTTTGAAGTTAATTCACTGGGCAATCGGATGCCAGTAGAGGGATTGGCAGAGAGGGGTGGCAGACACTGAGCGGTTGGTAAGTTGATCCTCAAAAAGGAGTTGGCCTGCTTTGGATATACTTCAGGCCTCATTCACACCATATGTGCAGAAAAACTGATGGAAACTGACATGCAGATTTCACTTGCAGAGATATACGTTTTCATGCACGCTTCAATTAATTTTATATACATTGCAGTTTCAGATTCCTGTGCAGACAAAATCTGCATGTGATACTTGTGTTGTGGTGTGAACAGGGCTCATGGAGAACAATTGATTTCCTTGCAGAAAAACTGATGTCTCTGCACCATGGCGTGAACGATGCCTTAAACCATGGAAATGCACAAATATGCATCGATTATGCGCATAGAGATGTGAGCTAGTGTAGTAGCAATTTTGTCAAACCAGAGAACTCTGGAAACGGACTTAAGGAATAGAAGTGATTTATTAAAAACAGCGCTGTTTTGACCCAACAGACGGCTCATGCTCTCATCTGCTAAGTGATTTGAAAAACATCTCACAGAGTATACATATTAACAATTACGTCACAATGCATACATTTCTGCTTTCACTTCCTATACTTTCAAAAGGCTTTCTAAACTGTGCAGAATAACCTTGAGTAGCAGCTGCAGATAAGGGTACTAACGACAAGTCGGTACAAATCACTCACAGGAAATACGGGAGGGGGGAAGATGAGCCAAAAACCTTGCAAGCAGATACTGTTAGAAATGTTACTCTTTAAAGGGGAACTCTGCAATATGTGGGTGCTACCACACTAGCTATACAGGAATTCATCTTTTATTTGAGTGCATTTTCATGCAGCAATACACATCTACACCTTCAGCTCTCAAAGTGACACCTAGAATGTCCACTAGAGGGCAGCCTGCCTGCAATAAACGTCTCTACAGAGACCTGGCTGCCCTCCTGCTTCTCAGAGCATAGAAAGCGCAAACAGACCACATGGACTTCGGAAAAATGGCGGCTTTATTTTCTATGGGAGAACTGACGCTCTAGTGACCGCTTCGGGAGTAGGTGGAAGTGTGTTGGTGATGACGTCAGAGAGAGGCGCCGCTCAGCTGCTCTGACCTGTCAGTTGAGAAGCGGTGTGTAGGTGATGCCGAACCCCAGAGAGGCGGAGGAGAGCCGGTTCACCCCATGTACCGGAGCCAGGAAGTTGGGGAGACCCGGGCCTCCACCGGGACACAGACCGATAGCATGCAGGGTGAGAGGCGCCTAGAACCATGGAGAGGACACAGACTCACCTGCCACCCATTCATTTTCCGGGTTTGCATTAGAATGCACATTGTAGGCCTGTAGATTAGTGAACCCCCACACATGATGGATTTCCTGAGAGCAGAGACCTGGAGAATACAATGGTGCTGGCTGCTGTTTCCCAGGATCTTTGTATTTAGTAAAAAATACACTCAAATCAATCCCTTGGTGCCTCCATTCAAGGCGGAGTGGGGTTTAGAGTCATGTGATCGCTACGATTGGCTGTCACCGCAGTCACATGATCAGAAAGGTCCCGATCACAAGTAGTGACCGGGACCTTTCCGGGAGCGCGCAGGGCTTGCCCTCTCAGCACGTTTGTTTACTTTTGGTATGCAACAATGCGGCTGCTTGGTGTCAAGGCTCAGCGTGAACAAGTTAAAGTGTTACTAAACCCCGGACCCTGCATTCACTATATCCGGTCTCCCCGGACCCCGCATTCACTATACCCGGTCTCCCCGGACCCCGCATTCACTATACCCGGTCTCCCCGGACCCCGCATTCACTATACCCGTTCTCCACGGACCCCGCATTCACTATACCCGGTCTCCCCGGACCCCGCATTCACTATACCCGGTCTCCCCGGACCCCGCATTCACTATACCCGGTCTC
Organism: Staurois parvus; assembly: GCF_062004578.1. Lineage (NCBI taxonomy): Eukaryota > Metazoa > Chordata > Amphibia > Anura > Ranidae > Staurois > Staurois parvus. Next base: position 583,397 of record NW_028318557.1, on the reverse strand, counting down.
CCCGGACCCCGCATTCACTATACCCGGTCTCCCCGGACCCCGCATTCACTATACCCGGTCTCCCCGGACCCCGCATTCACTATACCCGGTCTCCCCGGACCCCGCATTCACTATACCCGGTCTCCCCGGACCCCGCATTCACTATACCCGGTCTCCCCGGACCCCGCATTCACTATACCCGGTCTCCCCGGACCCCGCATTCACTATACCCGGTCTCCCCGGACCCCGCATTCACTATACCCGGTCTCCCCGGACCCCGCATTCACTATACCCGGTCTCCCGGACCCCGCATTCACTATACCCGGTCTCCCCGGACCCCGCATTCACTATACCCGGTCTCCCCGGACCCCGCATTCACTATACCCGGTCTCCCCGGACCCCGCATTCACTATACCCGGTCTCCCCGGACCCCGCATTCACTATACCCGGTCTCCCCGGACCCCGCATTCACTATACCCGGTCTCCCCGGACCCCGCATTCACTATACCCGTTCTCCCCGGACCCCGCATTCACTATACCCGTTCTCCCCGGACCCCGCATTCACTATACCCGTTCTCCCCGGACCCCGCATTCACTATACCCGTTCTCCCCGGACCCCGCATTCACTATACCCGTTCTCCCCGGACCCCGCATTCACTATACCCGTTCTCCCCGGACCCCGCATTCACTATACCCGTTCTCCCCGGACCCCGCATTCACTATACCCGTTCTCCCCGGACCCCGCATTCACTATACTTGTTCTCCCCGGACCCCGCATTCACTATACCCGTTCTCCCCGGACCCCGCATTCACTATACCCGTTCTCCCCGGACCCCGCATTCACTATACCCGTTCTCCCCGGACCCCGCATTCACTATATCCGGTCTCCCCGGACCACGCATTCACTATATCCGGTCTCCCCGGACCCCGCATTCACTATACCCGGTCTCCCCGGACCCCGCATTTAATATATCCGGTCTCCCCGGACCCTGCATTCACTATATCTGATCTCCCAGGACCCAGCATTCACTATATCCGGTCTCCCTGGACCCTGCATTCACTATATCTGCTCTCCCACAGTACACAGAAATGCAATTATTTTAGTACATATAAACTGCTAAATACCTTTTTCTCATCAGCAGTTAGGGCAGTCTTGTGACTTCAGCAGAGCACAGGTTAAAGCAGTAGGAACAGTTTTCATTTTGCTCTAGGAGGCTGCAGAACCCCTAACCTCTGTCTGAACAGTGCTGATTGGACCTGTGCAGATCACATGCACTCTTCCTAGAAAAAAAAACCTCTCCAGCAATACACACCAAACTGAGTATGTGCATGTGGCTACAGGTTCAGTGTGTCTTCTTAAGTGGACATCTGAACAAGAGGAGGGGCAGAGAAGTCAAGATCAAACAGTCTTTTTTACACAATGCAGAGGATTAACCCCATAGATTTTACAGTGAGTAAAACAAACATGCTTTACTGCATATACAGACTGATTTTACTGTTGTTGGTGTAGTAACACTTTCATGTTAGTGCACACCAACACTGGATTTTTTGGTAAAATATAAAAGTTGAGGTCGCGTCAAGTCATTAGATACAAAAAAATAGTCTTACCCACGCCACAGGTATTTAAACGTGTACTCCCAGCAAGCTTCTCAACATGTGCTACCCACTGTGTGCATACAATGGCATCGTATACCGGAGAATGACCTCAGAGCTATGCAAACAACATAAACCTAAACCCTAACAAATACTGAAATATAACACAGTATTAACCACTTCAGCTCTGGAAGATTTTAGCCCCTTCATGACCAGGATTTTTTTTTGCTATACTGTGCTACTGTAACTGGTAATTGCGCGGTCATCCAACACTGTATTAATAGTAACGCTGTACCCAAAAAAATTTATATATTTTTGTCACACAAAAACAGCGTTCTTTTGGTGTTTATTTGATCACCACTAGGGTTTTTTTATTTTTGCGATATAAAAGACCGAAAATTTTTGGAAAAAAAAAACATTTTTTTTACTTTCTGCAATAAATCATATCCAATATATACTAGAATGTATTATTTTTTTTTTTTAGTACTACTAATGGCAGTGATCAGCAACTTATAACGGGACTGTGATAGTGCAGTGTGCAATCTGACACTAACTGATGATGGGGGTGAACTGACTGCCACTGACATCACCAGTGACATTAATATGCGCTACGTAAAGAGTGCAGAGTTCAGGGGTGCACTATGTACAGATTGCAGAGTTCAGGAGTGTGCTACGTACAGAGTGAAGACTTCAGGGGTGCACTACGTACAGAGTGCAGAGTTCAGGGGTGCGCTATATAAAGAGTTCAGGGGTGCGCTATGTACAGATTGCAGAGTTCAGGGGTGCGCTATGTATAGAGTTCAGGGGTGCGCTACGTACAGAGTGCAGAGTTCAGGGGTGCGCTATATAAAGAGTTCAGGGGTGCGCTATGTACAGATTGCAGAGTTCAGGGGTGCGCTATGTATAGAGTTCAGAGGTGCGCTACGTAGAGAGTGCAGAGTTCAGAGGTGTGCTACGTACAGAGTGCAGAGTTCAGGGGTGCGCTATGTACAGATTGCAGAGTTCAGGGGTGCGCTACGTGCAGAGTTCAGGGGCGCGCTATGTACAGATTGCAGAGTTCAGGAGTGCGCTACGTGCAGAGTTCAGGGGTGCGCTACGTACAGAGTACAGGGTTTAGGGGTGCGCTACGTACAGAGTGTAGGGTTCAGGGGTGCGCTACGTGCAGAGTGCAGGGTGCAAAAATAGCAAAATCCACCTTTTTATTCTCTATGGCCTTTGCTTAAAAAAAATATAATGTTTTGTGTACATGTAGGCAAAAAGGGTCAGAAAAGGCCTAGTCTTCAAATGGTTAAAAGAATTCTATCATATTCTCGTGCTCCAATAGTGTCTGTAAATCCAATGTAGAGCTCCAAATCTACTCAGTGATCTTGTTGTTACTCAGTGCTCCAGTGAAACACTACAAACAAGGTGAAAGACACCCCACACACCCCCACTTGGTGAAAGACTCACTAGAGGCTTATGACCCTGAAAAGATCGTGGGTTAATAAGCTTTTTGTGAACCTTGGGACCGCACTTAGCCAGGCCGGGATCAGAATCCCCCACACCAGAGTTATCAGCATCTCAGACATATGGAAAGGGAAAAACCGCAGAACACATCTCCTTGTGCATCCCGTTTATTGAAAATTGGCATCAAACAAAATACAAATATCAATTCCCCTTTTTTGTTTCCAATCACATGATTCTATGCCTTAATCCGGAACCCTGTGTATCCGGCGATATAGTGTATACAGCCACCGCTGGTCTGATACCCAAAACCAGTGTGCACTCTGCTGCCAGGAAGTGACGTTGACGTCCAATGACCTGCCTCATAGCACAGATAACAATTAGTGAGATGTTCTATGTGTTTCTTTTAATACAGGTCAGGTTCCGAGACTTTCAAAAGTCAACTTATTTACGCTGCTAAGCCTTTGGATGGAGGTTTTCCCGTCTCGTAAACATGCGGAGAACACAAAACAGCCTCAGGTATGTGGTGGGCCACGTACTAGAGAAATGTAATAATGTTTCTTTGTCATTTAAAGTGGAACCTTATTCAGAAAATTAAAGGATAAGTTCACCTTTCATAACATGTTACATCCATATTCAGGGAGTAACATATAACATGTCATGAATGCACCGGCCCCTGCTTCCCAGCTTTGACTGGGATCTTCTCTTCCCTCGCTGTCAAATTTTAATAAACCGTGGCCGTGCAGGGCTCCGCCTGTCCTTCCGCGTCACGGTGTTCTGTGAATGAGAAACTACAAGTCTCGACAGCCTTGTCGGCTTGTAGTTCTCCATGAACTACCACAGCACTTTGGAGCACTGTGGCAGTTCATTGATTCTTCCTCTCAGTATATCTGCTTGCTTGTACCTCCCGAACGGGCAAGCGGATATACTGACAGATCTGCAGGGGACCTGCATGGCACCAGCTATCTGCTGATCACTGTTGCAATGGTTTCCAGGCTCCTGCAACCAAAATGAATAAATGCTCATTTTTTTACCTGTAAAAAAATGTGCATTTATTATTTTTGGTAAAAAGGTCAACTTGTCCTTTACGTCCTGCTAGATCACTTTGCAGGTATAGCTACAGTATCTCCCAGAAGTGTGTCCACCCCTCACATTTTTGTAAATATTTTATTCTATCTTTTCATGTGACAACACTGAAGAAATTACACTTTGCTACAATGTGACGTAGTGAGTGTACAGCTTGAACTGGCCCATTATGACTCTAAGGTTCAAGGCAAATGGTACTGAATGTATAAATGTGTCCCCTAATTTAAAGCCCAGCTGCTGGTTGGGCAGCTCTCCCAAGTCATTTCCTGTCATCTCTCTTTTGGACTGAGGTCATTTGCAACAGTGACACCTGATAGCTGTGATGCTATAGCTCCCAGCTCTCTCATTGTTGCGTGGTGGCTCATATTTATTTATTATAGCTACTCATATGGTGCTGTCTATTTTACACAAGGCTCTACATACTACACTGCTCAAAAAAAATTAAAGGAACGCTTTGAAAACACATCAGCTCTCAATGGGGAAAATATGCTGGATATCTATACTGATATGGACTGGGTAATGTGTTAGGAACGTAAGGATGCCCCTTTGTTTAATGGAATGAAAGTTATCAACCTACAGAGGACTGAATTCAAAGACACCCCGAAAATCAGTGAAAAAATTAAAATGATGCAGCAGGCTAGTCCATTTTGCTGAAATTTGATTGCAGCAACTCAATATGGTACTTAGTAGTTTGTACAGCCCCCCACGTGCTTGTATGTATGCCTGACAATGTCAGGGAATGCTCCTAATGAGACAACGGATGGTGTCCTGGGGTATTTCCTCCCAGATCTGGAGCAGGGCATCAGTGAGCTCCTGTACAGTCTGAGGTGCAACCTGGTGGCGTTAGATGGACCGAAACATGATATCCCAGAGGTGTTCTATTGGATTTAGGTCAGGCAAGCGTGGGGGCCATTCAGTGGTATGGTATTCCTTCATCCCCCAGGAACTGCCTGCATACTCTCGTCACATGAGACCAGGCATTGTGTACCAGGAGGCCCCAGGACCCAATGCACCAGTGTAGGGTCTGACAATGAGTCCAAGGATTTCATCCTGATACCTAATGGTAGTCAGGGTGCCATTGTCTAGCCTTTACAGGTCTGTGCGTCCCTCCATGGATATGCCTCCCCAGACCATCATTGATCCACCACCAAAACAGTCATGCTGAATGATGTTATAGGCAGCATAAGGTTCTCCATGGCTTCTCCAGACCCTTTCACGTCTGTCACATGTGCTCAGGGTGAACCTTCTCTCATCTGTGAAAAGCACAGGGCGCCAGTGGCGGACCTGCCAATTCTGGTGTTCAATGGCAAATGACAATCGAGTTCTATGGTGCCGGACGGTGACCACAGGGCCCACTAGAGGACATTGGGCTCTGAGGCCATCCTCATGAAGTTTGTTTCTGATTGTTTGGTCAGAGACATTCACACCAGTGGCCTGCTGGAGGTCATTTTGTAGGGCTCTGGCAGTGCTCATCCTGTTCCTTCTTGCACAAGGGAGCAGATACCGGTCCTGCTGATGGGTTAAGGACCTTCTACGGCCCTGTCCAGCTCTCCTAGAGTAACTGCCTGTCTCCTGGAATCTTCTCTATGCAATTGGCAATGGCACGTATTGATGTGCCATCCTGGAGGAGTTGGACTGCCTGTACAACCTCTGTGGGGTCCAGGTATCGCCTTATGATACCAGTAGTGACACTGACCCTAGCCAAATGCAAAACTAGTGAAAAACAGTCAGAAAAGATGAGTAGGGAAAAAAATGTCAGTGGCCTCCACCTTTAAAACCATTCCTGTTTTTGTGTTCATCTCATTGTTGCCCATCTAGTGCACCTGTTGTTAATTTAATTTAACACCAAAGCAACTGAAACTGATTAACAACCCCCTCTGCTACTTAACTGACCAGATCAATATCCCAGGAGTTTAATTGACTTTATGCTATACTCTGATTAAGGCTAGGTTTACACCTATGCAGTTTCTGCAGTGCATTTTTGCCACATTTTTGATGCGTTTTGATTTTTTTTTTTTCTTGTTCCTTGGCAGATTTAAAACACAATAGGCATCAGAAACACGGCAAAAATGCATTACATTCTTTTCTGCTGCATTTCCATTTTGCGTTTAAAAAAAGTCCCTGACATTTTCCAAAAAATGGACCGGGTGAAAAGGTGGAGATAGGAATCATGTTAAATGGACTTTAGTGCGTTTCTGCAAATGCTGCGGAAAATGCTTAGGTGTGAACCTAGGGTAAAAAGTGTTCTTTTAATTTTTTTTGAGCAGTGTATTTATTCCCATCCATTCCTACCCTCAAGGAGCTTCCAATCTATCTCACATACATGCATACCAGGGACAGATTAGACAGGAGCCAATTAACCTCCTTTTATGTCTTGGAGTGTGGGAGGAAATCATTATCCAGACTGATCGTTTCTCACTTCTTTGTAGTTTCTTGATACTGTATTGTAATATCAGTTAATGTTTACTGCCATTTCATGCAAACGTGTGACAGCACCAAGGATCTCTGACTTTGAGCCAGAAAAAATGAAGCTGCAAGGGTAATGAGTGGATGACTTGACTCCAACATTTATATTCCTTTTGGATAGGCTGATGTGTTAATAGAATGTAGCTATTGTGTATTATAGGTCTTTCTTTGCCTTTATAACGTTACCCTCTTGTTTCTTACAGCAGGTAAAGAAGACGGGTCTTGTAGTTGTGGGTAACATGAAGATTATTGGCTTGCACTGTTCCAGCAGTGAGCTTCATGCAGGTCAGATTGCTGTTATTAAGCACGGCTCAAGACTCAAGGATTGTGATCTTTATTTCTCCAGAAAACCATGCTCTGCCTGCCTGAAAATGATTGTCAATGGTTAGTAACAAGCATCTGTGTCTCTGATGTCAGCTATGTCAGTATGTGTTTTGGGAAGAATTGGTGAGAATTAGCATGCAGTACACTTTTAGTCACCTTTGTTTTTTTTTGTTGCAAGTGCTCTTACACATTGATGGGTTGATTTACTAAAACTGGAGAGTGCAAAATCTGGTGCAGCTGTCCATGGTGGCCAATCAGCTTCTAACTTCAGCTTGTTCAATGAAAATGTTACTAAAACCACAACAGTAAAATCAGTCTGTATATGCAGCAAAGCATGCTTGCTATACTCACAGTGGAACCTAAGGGGTTAATCCTCTGCATTGTGTAAAGGGGCTGTTTGATCCTGACTTCTCTAATCCTCCCCTTCTTCCAATATCCCCCTCTTATCTCCTGATAAGTCATATCGTGTGGAGTCACTCTGCACATGCTCAGTTTGGTGTGTATTGCGAGAGAGGGTTTTTTTTTTTTTCTTGGGAGAGTGCACCTGATCAGCACAGGGCCAGTCAGCACTGTCTAGACACCGGTCAGGGGTTCTACATCCTTCTAGATATCGTATGTACTCTCCAGCGCCTCAGGATATGCACAGCCAAAAGGGTAGCCAAGGGTACCAGGACAGTGACAACCAAAGGAAATGCTTCAGGGGTGCAGCCCTCCTCAGACGGGGAAATCAGCCACTGGATAGAGAGAAAACAGGTGGCGCACACACCTAGTGCATTATCCAAGGTTTATTGTAGGAGTGAAAGAATAATAAAAACATACTCACAGACGAAGCATGTATCTAAAAAGCATAGAAAAATGACAATGGCCACAACGGCAGGCAAGGTGTTCTCACTGTCAGTGCGGTCAAATGGCTGACGCGTTTCGGGGACGAATCCCTTTCCTCAGAGCTGATGACCAACCTCTGATGCAGATGTGTGATGAATGGAAAGTAGGGGCATCAACAGCAAGGCTCCTACCTTCCATTCATCACACATCTGCATCAGAGGCTGGTCATCAGCTCTGAGGAAAGGGATTCGTCCCCGAAACGCGTCAGAAATTTGACCGCACTGACAGTGAGAACACCTTGCCTGCCGTTGTGGCCATTGTCATTTTTCTATGCTTTTTAGATACATGCTTCGTCTGCGAGTATGTTTTTATTATTCTTTCACTCCTTACAATAAACCTTGGATAATGCACTAGGTGTGTGCGCCACCTGTTTTCTCTCTATCCTTCTAGAGCAGAACAAAAACGCCTCTTACAAGCTTTAACATGTGCTCTGCTGGACACTGATAGAAGTCACAAGACAGCTCTAACTGCTGATGAGTAAAGGTATTTAGCTGTTTATATTTACTAAAATAATTGCATTTCCATGTTGTGTGTACTGCGGGAGACCAGATATATTGAATGCAGGGTCCGGGGTTTAGTAACACTTTAAGCTTTGATTAAAAAAAAAAAAAAAACTGGAAGCCGATTGGTTTTTATGCAGAGCTGCACCAGATTTTGCACTCTCCAGTTTTAGTAAATCAACCCCATGGTATTATCAGGTTTCTCTGATGCTGGCCATACACAGTTAGAAAATTGTTTTGAGGAAGAAAAAAAAAAGTTTGGATTTATAAAGATCTGTCAAAGGTGCATGTGATAACGCCAAGGTTTTATCATTATTTGTCCCACCCATTACTGACATATTACTGATTTGATAGCAACATAAATGGTATATTTTTCGTTGATCGGTTATATTTTAACACGTGCATACGCTGTAGATTTTTTTCAATTGCGCTACTAGTGTTTAGAAAATCGATAGTTTAGGCTCAAAATATCCAACATGACAGGTTGTATTTTTGCCTTAAAATTTTGCATTTCGATAATCCAAAATTAGCTCACTACCGTTTCGAAAGTCGAACAACTGAGCATATCGACCACTTTTTCTAACGATTTTCTAACCGTCTTTGGCGTCCATTGTGCCTGTTCTAGTGAAGACTAAAAGAACTGATTGTACTTTGGTGCTAATGTTAATTATGCTAATTATCAGCACTTTTTAGATAGGTTCAGTGTAACTCTTAGCAAAGATTTAAATATAAGTGCAATAAAAACAGTTACAGTATGTGTATTGAACTAAAACCACTCTAAAGGTAGCTGTAGAGGAGCACATGAGTTAACCAAGCATGCATGGATTCTAAAAACCAGAACTGATTTAAACTATAAATAAAAGCAAAACCTTTTTTTTTTTCTTGTCTTAAATAGAGTGGAGAGAGATTAGATCACCTGTCAGATTTTTATTGCTGTCTGTTTCCCAGTTAGGGAGATTCACCCTCTCTATTTGTCCTGTTTATTATTATCACTGAAAGTGAAAGCTAAAGAAAATCCAAAATTTTGAGTTGTGCCCAGAAAAGTAATAGATGGGAAATCTTACAATGGGGACACTAGCTCTGGTGGTCCCCAATGAATTCCCTTAACTTTCAGGGATTTCCTCTCACTTCCTGTTTGGCTATGGGACAGGACATGAAGGGAAATCTCCACAATGGGATACAGATGGCGAAAAAAATGTGACGGGTTATAACCCTCCCTGGGTTTGTCCAAATTGGGGAAAAAAAAGTTTTGCCTAAAGTTCTACTTTAAGAGTCTTCTTCACTATAATCTTCCTAATTTTATTCAACAAAATTCTTATGTGTTTTATCTGTTTTTTATAGACTATATGAAACATTGTACAGCCTAAATCACCATTTAAAGTGTTACTAAACCCAGGACCCTGCATTCACTATATCTGGTCTCCCACAGTACACACAACATGGAAATGCAATTATTTTAGTAAATATAAACTGCTAAATACTTTTTCTCATCAGCAGTATATAGCAGTCTTGTGACTTCTATCAGTGTCCAGTTGAGCACTGGTTAAAGCTTGTAGCAGGAGTTTTGATTCTCCTCTGACTGTCCTATTAGGCTGCATAATCCCTGACCCTCTGTCTGGACAGTGCTGATTGGCCCCGTGCTGATCACCTGCACCCTCCCAAAAAGAAAGAAAACTCTCTAGTCATACCCACTAAACTGAGCATGTGCAGAGTAACTCTTAGAGCTCTGTACTATCAGCAGATGGATAGGGGACAGTTGAAGAAGGGGAGGATCATAGAAGACAGGATCAAACAGCCTTTTTATACGTGGAGGTTTAACCCCTTAGGTTCCACAGTGAGTATAACAATTATGCTTTACTGCATATACAGACTGATTTTGCTATTGTGGGTTTAGTAACACTTTAACATCTAGTACTGGCACTGCACAGTATAACTCTAGGACTAGGAGGCAATGACTGTGAAGTGTATACACTAATTTATCCCAATAATTTTTAACCAAATTGTTTTGTGCGAGGACTTCTATTTTAAAGCTCTTATTTTTTTTTGTATATATATAATTTTATTTTTTTATTTTTTTTTTAAAGCTGGAGTAAACCGAATTTCATACTGGCCATCAGACCCGGAAATGAGCCTCCAAGAAGAAATATCTGCTGACAGTGTCAATGGAGATGCCAGGCTAGATGCCAAGGCAGTAGAGAGGCTGAAATCAAACAGTCGTGCCCATGTCTGCGTGCTGCTGCAGCCACTGACATGTTACATGGTGCAGTTTGTTGAAGAAACCTCCTTAAAATGTGACTTTGTTCAGAAGATTGCCAGGAAGGAACCAGCATTCCCAATAAGCACTTTTTATGAGTATCGCCAGGAGAGGATTAAGGAATATGAAACCTTGTTTTTAATCTCCAGTGAAGACATGCACAAGCACATCCTTCGAATAATAGGGCTGGAGAATCTCTGTGAGAATCCGTACTTTATAAGCCTGAGACAGAATATGAAAGAGCTGGTGCTCATACTGGCCACAGTCGCATCCAGTGTTCCTAGGTATTCTGATTTTGGGTTCTACCTCAGTAAGACAAGCAGTGAGAGTGGCCCGAGTCTAACCCAAGAAATTGCCTGGCACTGTATAATTCAAGCCCGACTGTTGGCATATCGAACAGGTTAGTGGACGACTATACACATATCTACATCTTTTCCTTCCAGCAGTACACGAGAACCAGTCACTGGTTCAGCAAAGTCACCATGTTTATTTGGGAACTAGATAGACAAAGCATGCCTAGCCCATCTACTGTTTGACATCCTCTGGTAGGTGGACTGTCTGTTAAATTACCTTGAAACAATTCACGATAGCTGCATCAGAAAACAGCCAATCAGGTGGCAGCTAAAGTTACTCATAGATGGGCAGATCTTGTAGTGTCTATACAATCTGCTACTCTTTGCTTCTCATTTGCATATAAACTTATATTTTTTTTTATTACCTTTAAAATTAAGTTTTGCACTCACAAGCCCATCACAGTCTTCAAAGAAGATATAATATTAAGGTGCTCACTCATCATTTATATTTTTACCAATTTAATTTTTTTTTTGTTTGCTATTTTAGAAGACCACAAGATTGGAGTTGGTGCTGTTATTTGGGCAGAGCGGCAGTCTGTAAGTCATTTTTTCATTGTATTCGTTTACATTGACCTCATGATCTACACATCTTTTCTGAAATTGGATGTGTATTTAATTTGTGCTGGTCAGAGAAGTATAGATTAAAATGTTAATCTTTTAAAGAGAAATGTTTTCCCATATAAGAAGTGAAACACAGTTCAGCAGGTAGTGGTGCCTGATCACTGGAATATCTGAAGAAGATGTCAGTGTTTGCCATAGATACAATTCAGATTGTCCCTTTTTGAAATTTCCTTTTTTTTCCTTTTTAATCAGATTTTATTTTCAAAAAAAAGTGTTGTTTTTTTTTTTACAAATAAACAATAGATTAATAGGTGACACTAAAATAGACTTAATGCAGAGGTTGAGGCCAGTTTGTAGGCACATAGGTATACAGTGATACCAGGCCTCATGAAGTGTATAACAATAAACATTTCAAAGGCTGACATAGCCACCGTGTTCCAAGTCATATATAACTGTATTTAAATTAGCCTTGGTACATAGTGGGATTCAGATAGTGCAGACGAACTTGACGGGCATGAGTACAGAAGCCCAGTAGAGCATATCCGTATTTATGCAGCACCTTGGGTAGCATTGTGCCATTTTCCCTCCTCATCTTTCAGTACAGCTTTCTTGAGAGATGATCGGTTCTGTCCTCTACAGGGAACACAAATCAAAAAGCGTTTAAAAGGCCCCTCCACTCCCAAAGTTGTTTTGTGTTTCTAGATCCTCCAGGAGTACACTATGCAGTGTTTGTTGTGTTCCCCAGGTTCTGATGACTGTGTTTGTTAGACCCCCTTCTGGTGCGTAGATCTGTTTTGTCCATGTCTGGCTTTCATTTTTTTCCAGAATGCTTTTCCCCTCGTTTTCCACTGATACCTGCCTCATGTTGGGAGGTGACTCCAGTGGCACAGTTCACCTTCAGGTTCCTGGTGGTGTGATTTGCCACAGCTTTCACATGGTACAGGTGAGCTGTGATTGTCTCTGTCTGTACCATGTGATTACTGTGACCAATCACAGAGATCACAATAGTACCCAATGAATGGCCACGAATTAATGCCATTGTGTACAATTGACGTGATTGCTATGATTGGTCAAAGAGATCACGTGGTACCAGGCCTAGCCTAGTACAATAATTTTCTTCCACTGTGCCTGCTGGACACAGTGGGTGACAGATTGTCCCGTTGTGCTGCCCCTAGGGCATGCACAAGGAGGACATATGATGTCCACCCAGTATAACGGTGGTTAAAGTAGTACCGCAGACAGATCGCTACAGCATGTGTTCACTGTTTTACTTTACAAAGGATTTGTAGTTTTGGCCATCCATTCTTGTGACACCATCACTTTATCAGTCAGTAAGATCAATCTGATATTTCTTAAGCTACCCATATATGGATTGAAATTCAGCAGGGACCAGCCAAATTTTGATCCATATATGGGCACTGTAGCTGTACAGAAGTCGATCTACCAATTGACTTCTGTACAGCCGCCCTGCCAGATATTCCCTGCTTGATCTGTGCTGCAGGCTATAGACCCCGCTGGTTGAACAAAAAAAAAAACAACTCATGTATAGGCTGCCTTAGTTTATTGCTACATCTTCCTGGGAAAATCCAAGGACTCATTGCCCCAAAGCTGCAAATGGTGGCAGGTGCCAGTCTTTGGAGCCCAATCACACTCCCATGATGGTGCTTCCTTAAAAATCTTTATTGATCAAACCATGCACACACATTCAGATGCCCACCTTGGAGACACACCTCTCAAACACATTTCACTTATGTATGATTAAGCCTGGATGGGTGAAACATTTTAGAGGAGCAGGTCACCTAGGGGGACATCTGAATGTGCACTGTTTGATTAATAAATATTTTTAGGGAAGTGTCATCACTGGAGTGTGACCTGGCTTTCAAAACACAAGTTTCTGGGAAAGTTTTACAGCTTTCTAGATAAGCTCACTGAACATAGGGGATGGTGGTGCTGATTCACTGTTGCATGAAGGGGCTGAAGGCAGAGAGGTGACATAGGTAGCTGAATAGCAGAACCCGGAAGATAAAGTGCATAGTACAGAACTACAGTGGATATAAACAGTCTACACACCCCTGGTAAAATGTCACGTTTCTGTGATGTAAAAAAATGAGACAAAGATAAATCATTTCAGAACTGACCTATAAACTGTACAACTCAGTTGAACAACAAACTGAAATCTTTTAGGTGTAGGGAATTGTTTGTAGGTCACATTAAAGTTGAAAAAAGTTCTGAAATAATTTGTTTGTCTCATTTTTTTACATCACAGAAACCTGACATTTTAACAGGGGTGTGTAGACTTTTTATATCCCCTGTATGTGTGTCACCTGTCTAGCTGTTCAATGCAGACATTTTGTAGCCATCAAATGAATAGTTGTAGTGAATAAGGAATCCCTTGGTAGATAAAACAGTGAACATAAATGTTTGATTGATCAGAGTTTTCTTTTATTAATTGTGGTATCCAGAGTAACTAGTCAGCCTCTCACTTCCTTCTTTGTAAAATAGATGCGGAAAGGAAAAGAAGAAGCAAATTACTTGTCAGAGGAAACTGCATGTGTCGCCAAAAAAAGAAAAAGTAAAAGAATGAAATTGGTTATCGTAGGCAATATAGATCTTCTTCTCATTTTGGACTTTTACAGCCACACTGCCCTAAGCTAACCTTGAAAAGCCTGCTGGAAAGGAGCCATAGGGGTTGATTTACTAAAGGCAAATTGGCTGTGCACTTGGAAGTGCGTTGCTCTAGATCTGAGGGGAACATACAAGGAAAAAAAAAAAACCAGCATGTTTGCTTGCACATGATTGGATGAAAGAAATCCGCAGAGCTTCGCCCCATTTCAAAGCTTCCCCTCGGATCTAAAGCAACTGAACTTGCAGTGCACAGTATATTTACCTTTAGTAAATCAACCCCATAGACGTGGGAGTAGAAGGGTTGTGTTCAATCAGTTTCATTCACAAGAATGCAGAAATAGAAGTTTGGAAATAGAGCTGACAGGTGACATGTGCAGTCTAGTTCCTCTTAGTTGCTGTATGTAGATCTTCAAAGTATTAGATTTTACAGTAGCCTGGTATCAGCATTGTGTGCATAGGGTGTATGCATGCACAAGCAGCCTATATGAGTGTTGTATTTTTATCTGTGGGTGTCTGAAAGCCCGGCAGCTAATAATACACAGATGACTGCAACTCTCTATTCATTGGGAAATATATAAATGCATTTTTTTTAAATGCAAGCAGTGTAAATACCTGAATTTGACTTAGTGGTTGTAAAGGAAGAAGGTTTTTTTTTTCCTTCATGCATTCCCTGCATTAAGGTAAAAGACCTTCTGTGTGCAGCTCCCCCAGCCCACCTTTATACTTACCTGTGCCCGATCTCGGTCCAGTGCTGTGTCTGAGAACAGTGACTCTCTCTCTCCCCACTGGAAATCGAGGCAGCAACAGAAGTTCCATTGTCTCCATCTGCTGTCAATCACAGCCAATGAGGAAAGAGCGTAGGGCTGGGACTTCGTCACGGTGTGTGCGTGAATGGACACACACTGCGAGACTTAGGAGCAAGCCAGCATGAGTACCTCCATAGCAAGCAGCTTGCTATGGGGGCACTCAAAACTGGGGAGGAGCCAGGAGCGCTGGTGGGGGTCCCCAGAAGAGGAGGATTGAGGCTGCTCTGTTCAAAACCATTGCACAAAGCAGGTAAAAAAAATGGTGTTGCGCTCCCTAAATGGTATCTAAATAAACTAAATACAGCCCATAAATATATACATTAATCCAATAATCTAATGCATATAGATATTAGGGAGCGCAACACCATTTTTTTCATTGTTCATTAGCACATTCAGGTTTTAGTCAGGTGATAGCAGCTCCCCACATATATATATCTGTTTAGTGTATAGTTTGTGTAGTTGCAGTAGCGCAGCTGGTTTACCTATTATTCTAAAATGTTTATTATTTACAAAAAATTGTTGCTTTTAGAATTCCTTTAAAACTGCCTTTTTGCAAACCACACTACAGCAGAGCTCAGACTCTTAGAGTAAGAAGCAACACAAGGAGCTAGTCAGCTGTGCTGCAGTGCAAGGGGCATGCTGATAAGAGGGGAGAGCAGAGTGACCAGGAGAAGAGGTTATTTGTGTGCTGGTTCCCCTTTCAGTGTCCTGTCAGAGAGTGGGTATGGGGGAGACCTGTAAGTGTAACTGAACCGCAGTTGAGAAAGTCAGGATTACTCCCCAGCCAGACAAAGCTGTACTATTTGACAGAGTTGTGTAATTCTCAGGATTGGATGTACAGAAATACAAATCCTCTGGAAGGTAAAGCTTTCTTGTATGTATTTGTTTTGCATGTTTCGCTTCTTAGAGTTTAGTTGTAAATGTATTTTTTTAAATGTAAGCAGTATAAGTACTGTATCAGCCTCTTGCAGCCCCTGTGCAACAGGGCTGAGACAGATAGAGGGAGAAGCAGCAAAAGGAATCGGTCAGTCAATTATACTACAGTGCAAGGGGCAAGCATAGGTGGAAGGAGCAGAGTGACAGAAAAATGAGCTCCTCAGTGTGCTAACTCTCCTCTCCTGGGTTGGGTTTGGGTGACCTGTTGAACTGCAGAAGAGAAAAGTTGAGCCTCCTTCCCTGCCAGACTGTATGACAAAGCTGTAAAAAAATCATAACTGGATGGACAGAAATACAATTCCTTTGGCATGTAAACCAACTCCCATGTTTCATCTGTGTATTTAGTTGTTTGACTAAGGTTCAGTTTTAACAGTTTGTTGACCTTTCATATCAGAGCTAATTTAACCTTGGTTGTCTCAAAGTTCACAGTGCACACCCTTTTATGTTGCTGATTTCATTTAGGTTATCTTTCCTTCCTTGATCTCCAAAGTTCTTTGTCTATTAAAGTGGTTGTAAACTTCAAATGTGAAACATGAACAAAACATATTCCTCTATGGTGTGTACTTGTCTCAATCCAGAGCACTTAGTGTAATTTCTGTCTGCTGTCTAGTTCCTCTGCTATCTGAATGAGTCTTTTCTGACAAGAGGTGGTACCAAGAGCTGAAAGGTGACAGGGGAGGGAGCTCCAGGCCTGTGATTGACAGTCTCAGCTGTGTTCCTGTGTGCTGTGTGAAGGGGGGGGGGTGTCTCTTTCCTTCAGTCAGGGCTCAGAGCTCTACTCACTGAGATCTGCAGTGTGTAACTGAAGCTCTCCACCCCCTGCTTTTCAGAGCTGAGGGATACTGCGTAAATTCTGCACTGTGAATGGATGTAGAGAAGACTGCAGATAAACTGGTACAACTTATGTAGGAGGATTTGTTTCATCTCGATGTATGATCTGAGATCAATGACTTCACTGGGTATACAGTATGTAAGGGTTTACATACACTTTAAGCTTGCTTTAATGGCAGCTTCACCAACAGGAACATGTGGCTCGGTCTCCCACACCGCAGAACTGAGGTTTGATGATTGGTTGCTCAGGCACCCAGCACTGTCACATTGGAGAGTAGGCAGCCTTGTATAAGTTGTAACTAGGGTTTACTTTCTTTCCCTTTTAGCGGCAAAATGGAGGTAAGACAAAGGGCTGACCTGTTGCTTAAGACTGCATTGGCATAGTACTGGTTCACTTTGATCAAGAGAAAGTAACAAAACTGTGCTGGCAATCCAAAAAAGTAGTGGGCAGGACTAGGTGTGGCCAGGTGCTGATTGACAATCCTGACGGATATGAGCCTTGAAGCTTGGATTCTGCATTGTATGTCATTGAAGGGATACAGACTCTGCCCCTGCTTCATGTGTATAAATCTGCCCAAGCAAACAATTTAAGAAGAATATACTGCATGTGTGTGTATATATGTACATGTTATATATATATATATATATATATATATATATATATATATATATACATACACACACACACATATACACACACAGTGCTCAGTATAAATGAGTTCACCCCAGCAGATTTGTCAGAAAACCTTAACTTTCCTTTCAGAATCAACATTTTCGATGGGTCACTATACTACAAAATACTCCCACATTTGCAGGCCTTTGATTGCAAACAAGATTTGTTAATTTGGAAACACAAAACATTTTTTTTTCTAACAAAGTCATCCAAAACCATGTTGCAAAAAATTGATACATCCCAATCTTAGGAGCAAGCTAAATTTTAGACAAAATCCTAATTAACTAGAATTCAACTATGGGGGAGTCTAATTATTCAGTAAACGGGTGTCTCGCAGACAGTTCACAATAAAAGGGCGTTCTTTAATAAAGAAAATCCTGTCCCATTTCATGCTGTCGGCAATGGCACCACACGGAATAGAAATGTCACAAGGCCTGAGAAAGAGAAAATAATTTCTTTACCCAAGAAAGTTGAAGGCTACAAGAAGATCAGCAAAGCTTTTCTTATCAGTCAGAATACTATAGCAAAAGTGATACAAAAATTTAACAAAGATGGAACTGCAACCATCTCACAGAGACATCCAGGCCATCCACGGAAGTTAATACCTTGAGTGTCTTCTGATTAAAAGGGTTGAAGCAAATTGCCAGGCAAGTTCATTAAAGTTAGCTAAAGAAGTAGAAAGCCAAACTGGGGTGCTTGTTTCCTGTGACACAATACAGCGTACACTGCAGAGGAATGGCATGCATGGGTGTCATCCACGAAAAAAGCCTTTCCTAAAGCTCATGCACATAAAAGCCCGCCTAGAATTTGCCATGGCTCATGCTGAAAAAGAAGACTACTACTGGGACTCTGGAGTGATGAAACCAAGATAAATGTTTTTGGAACCGATGGCTTCAAAACTGTATGGCGGTGCAAAGGTGGGGAGTACAAAGAAAAATGCATGGTGCCTACAGTGAAACATGGTAGTGGGAGTGTCCTTCTGTGGGGCTGCATGAGTGCTCCTGGTGTCGGGGAGCTGCATTTTATTGATGGTATCATGAATTCACAGATGTACTGCTCTGTATTGAAAGATATTGCTACCATCACTTTGTGCCCTTGGTCGTCCTGCACTTTTCCAACAAGACAATAATCCAAAACACATCTAAATCCACTGTTGCATTTCTGAGGAAGAACAGGGTGAAAGTGATTCATATACATACAAACACATTTATATATACACATTTATTTCATGCTTTGTGAGCACATGACAAACAGTAGGGATTTCTCAAATTTGACTGCAAAAGAGGTAATACACTTTAAGAACACAAATGTATATTTTTGGTGTGAATATTGTGCAAATGAAGAAGGTCTGCAGTCCAGCTTGCATTTTGGAACATAATTGTGCAGCACATTTCACAAACTATGGTGTCCTTTTATGAAACTGAGATTAGTGGTGATCCTAAGGATCATTGCTGATCTCAGATCATTAGTGGTTTAGGAAACAGATGATCAGCGGAGAACATGTTCTCCACTGAACATCTCTGCACACAGATGACCAGTATATGAAGGAGCGATGTCAGCCCTTAACTTGCGATCTGTGTTCTCCCTTCAGATTCTCCAACCCAGAGGTGGAGAATCGGGGGAGCAGCAAACAAAGCAGCAGTATTTTACTACTGCTTAGTAAACTGTGTGTTTGACTGATCTTGCGAGATTACAGTAACAGCAGCCGTTTTCTAGCATTCAAAGCGTTTGTAGATCACTTCTCTCCTCATTAGGAGAAGCGATCTACATCGCTTTGTGAACAGGCATTTAGAGGAGAACTCAGAATTCAGAGGCCATGTACTGCTGCATAATAAAAGGACACCTATATCACTGTGTACCTACACAGGATGGTTTCCTGTCAAACTGTAAATACTTCCCAGTGACTTGTGTGATTTCCCCTGTTTCCAGGACTCCTCAGACTGTGACGGCACAGGACCCATGTATTTTCTGGGTTGTGGATACAATGCTTTCCCTGTTGGTTCAGAATATGCTGATTTTCCTCACATGGATGACAAGCAGAAAGACAGAGAAATCAGGAAGTTTCGATACATTGTTCATGCAGAGCAGAATGCCATAACATTTAGGTAAGATGTTACTGGATAAAGGATTGGTAAAAATAAAAGCAGACACATTTTTAAACACGCGTTATACATACCCATTAATACATATACAGTCATCTCATTGTGGAGGTTTCTCAACTTGAGAAGCAATCTGCAGGACTAAACTGACTGGGGGTAGATAACACTGGAGGAAGGGAGGGATGGTAAGGCTGGAAAAAATGGGAGAAACACAGGGACACACAGGTGAGATATGTTTTGCTTTTTTTAAAATTATTATTAGCACCCATGATGTTATAGGTATAACGCATACACTATATTGCCAAAGGTATTGGGACACCTGCCTTTACACGCACATGAACTTTGATGGCATTCCAGACTTAGTCCATAGGGTTCAATATTGAGTTGGCCCACCCTTTGCAGCTATAACAGCTTCAACTCTTCTGGGAAGGCTGTCCACAAGGTTTAGGAGTGTGTCTATGGGAATGTTTGACCATTCTTCCAGAAGCACATTTGTGAGGTCAGGCACTGATGTCGGATGAGAAGGCCTGGCTCGCAATCTCTGCTCTACTTCATCCCAAAGGTGTTCTATCGGGTTGAGGTCAGAACTCTGAGCAGGCTGGTCAAATTCCTTCATCCCAAACTCACTCATCCATATCTTTATGGACCTTGCTTTGTGTACTGGTGCGCAGTCATGTTGGAACAGGAAGGGGCTATCCCCAAACTGTTCCCACAAAGTTAGGATCATGAAATTGTCCAAAATGTCTTGGTATGCTTACGCCTTAAGAGTTCCCTTCACTGGAACTAAGGGGCCAAGCCCAACCCCTGAAAAATAACCCCACACCAGAATCCCCCCTCCACCAAACTTTACATTTGGCACAATGCAATCAGGCATAAGGTTCTTAGGGGTGAATGAAGGGTCCAATCGGGTCCTCCTGAAAAACTGATTGGACTCTTCATGTGAAAGGGACCTTATAGAAGTTTATTGGCAACGTCTACTTTGTTTTAGCCTAAAATGGCTGATAACATAGATACAGTAATAAGCTGTGCAGAAAACGATTTAAAGACTAAGTGCAGCCAAAATCACAAACAGAAAAATCAGCACAAAGGACATACCTTATAGTCCGTAGGATGTATCCCTTGTGCTGATTCATCTTCTGTTATTGAAAATCTTTCTCCCTTTTGCCCCCCACCCCTTCCATCGTAATCTTCCAGTGTGGCAGGTGTTAATTCAACTAACAGCCTGTCAAAGACTCTCGACAAGAGAGCCTTGCTAGGCCTGCCCTTTCCATCCAGCTCCACCATTCATAAAAGCCATACTATAGATTGTGAATGAAACCGGATCTAACAATGGAGGATGGACGGATGATTGATTCATCCGTCAGTTCATTCATATATATTTGGTATCTGCCAACAGATAGTTCTTAGCTTTGAGTCTTATGACATTTACAGCAGAATGGATGGAAGTTATTTAAAGATTTGAAAATGATATTTTGGGTCCAAAAGATTTATTAATAATATACGTTTGCAGAGTTCCTATAAAAACAGACACGTGCTGGTGCTTTAAATGTAATCAGTTCAGTAAATACAAATTTCTTATCTACAACTTTTCCCATATGGGATAGAATACAGCTAGGCAATTCTTAACACCCCTAACAATTTTATCCAAGAGTTACATCTAGTAGTGTTCCAAAAAAAATCAGTGCATCCTATTAAGATTGGTAAAATGTCTATTAAGTGTCTAAATGTTTGTGGACACCTGACCAAAACACTTACATGAGCTTGCTGGACATCCCATTGCAAACCATGGGACTTCTGTGCTGCTGAATACGCCTCTAATCTTCTGGGAAGGCTTTCCACAGGATTGTGGCAAATATCTGTAGGAATTTTGTGCCCATTCAGCCAAAAGAACATTAGTGAGTTAGATGCTGGTGTTGGATATGAAGATCTGACTCGTTATCACTGTTCTAATTTATCCCAAAAGTGTTCAGTAGTGTTGAGGTCAAGGCTCACTACTTCAGTTCCTCCACATTAAACTCATCATATCAGGTCTGTATGGAGCTGGCTTTGGAGATAGGGGCACAGTCATTCTGGAACAGAAAAGAACCTTCCCCAATCTCTGCATAAGATTGAAGGCCCACAGTTGTCTAAAATGTCTTTGCATCCTGTAATGTTAACAGTATACTTCACTGGAAACATCTGCACCAAGTGTTTTGGTGGAATGGTCACATATTTATGACTACTGTAGTTAGATGTAATAGTCAAGTGTTTACAATCTTTTGGTCATACAGTGTACATTATATTATTATTATACAGGATTTATATAACGTCAACAATTTGCTCAGAGCTTTAAAATATAAAGGGAGACTTCATCCCACTTAAGTTTAAGCAGGCCATAAATGGATCGAAATTCAGCCTGTCCCCGCAGAACTAGCTGAATTTTGATCCATCCATGGCCAGCTTAAACTTTACTGAGATCCATCTATGGCTATTCCTGCTCAACAGAAGATGATCTAACAATAATTTCTATTGAACAGGAATGTTACAAAATTTTCATTCAATCAGCAGCTGCAGCCAAATGGCTGCAAAGCTGATCAGTGTATTTTGATAGTGGAGGAGTCCCCATTGTCAGAATACAATAGTGCAGCAGGGAGGATTCCTCCATCCAGTTGTTTGTGTGGATGGGGAACTCTTCTTTTTTTTTTTTTTTTTTTTCCCCAAGTCATCCCATAGGCTGATAGTATAAAAAAATGTATGGGCTCCCATAGAATGGGACAGTGCATGGCCTTGAACAGTTTCATAGGAATTCATCCACATAACTAATCTTGATAAGAATCTATGACAAAGGTGTTTGAGCACTCAGAAACACTAGATGTAGATTAAAAAAAGTAAGCGAAGGATCACTTTCTGAAAGCATCTCACTGTTTGTAAAGGCTGAAGCATAAGTAAAGCTGGCTACACACTATTTAAATATCAAATGAAATTTTTCAGTACATTCACATGTCATTCAAAGTAGTTCAAGATTTCATTTGCTTTAAGATTCACTTTTGGAATGAATGTACTTTATCAAATCACATACACTGTTACAAATTTGTTCCTTCCAATTTTGTTGTCATTGTGGTCGAAGACTAATGTAGATTTGACCCCCCTAATGATTGGAATAGCGAACAGAGATTCTTACACTGAAAAATGTCAAACAATATTCTACTAGTGAATACCCAGCTTTACTCTTTCCCCTATTTTATATATAGTATTTCAGATTTCCTGTTACTTCAGCTTTCATCATATCACTTGAAGTATTCTCAATCCCTTTGCAGATACAATGAGATTAAACCAGATGAAAACAGCATGATCTTTGTGACAAAATGCCCTTGTGATGAATGTGTCCCCCTGATCAAAGGCTCCGGCATCAAGCAGATCTATGCTGGAGATGTGGATATTGGAAAGAAGAAGGCTGACATTTCATACATGAAGTTTGCAGAACTCAAGGGAGTCAGTAAATATGTAGTAAGTGTTGAAGGAAATGAATCTGTCACTTTAGCTTATCAGGGCAGCCATATTGGTGAAATGGCAGCAACTCGTTCTTTGATAAAGACTTTTTATACACATGCATTTTCCTCATACAGTTCCTTTTTTATTTCAAGGTTGTTTCTGTTCTTTTACAAAAGTAATTCATTTTCTTTTTATGTGCAATTGTGTCTACATGAAAGGTATAGTTGTAAAAACTTTTCAAGTAGTGATATTTTTATAACTGCGCTGAAAAAAATGTTGGTGCTAATGAATCCAAAATAAAAGACTCTCCAGTTTACAAAATATTCAGTAGCAAAGTTCTGTTTTGTCAACTTAGGCTAGGATAAATTTTGAAAAATGTTTAGTAAATGACTTGTAGGGATATCTTAAAGTGTTACTAAACCCACAACAGTAAATCAGTCTGTATATGCAGTAAAGCATGCTTGTTATACTCACTGTGGAACCTAAGGGGTTAATCCTCTGCATTGTGTAAAAATGCTGTTTGATCCTGACTTCTCTGATCCTTCCATTTTTCCAGTGCCAATCTCTTATCTCCTGATAAGACATATCGTGTGGAGAAACTGCACATGCTCAGTGTGGTGTGTATTGCTAGAGAGGTGTTTTTTTTTTTTCCTTGGGAGAGTGCATGTGATCAGCACAGGGCCAATCAGCACTGCCCAGACAGAGATCAGAGGTTCTGCATCCTTCTAGGGAAAACTCCTCCTACAAGCTTTAACAAGTGCTCTGCTGAACACTGATAGAAGTCACAAGACTGCTCTAACTGTTGATAGTTATTCAGTTATTATACCTAACTGCTGACAAGGAATTTAGCAGTTTATATTTACTAAAATAATTGCATTTTCATGTTCTGTGTACTGTGGGAGACCAGATATAGTGAATGCAGGGTCCAGGGTTTAGTAACACTTTAAGCCTTGTACACACGAGCCCCCCCCCCCCATGCCAGGCCACATCACTCATTCACAGTCCTCTGTGAATGAGAGCCTACAACTCCTGATAGCCTTAGCAGCTATCAGCTTCTAGTCCTCAATGAACTACCATGGTGCTGTGGAGTGCTGTGGTAATTCATTCATTCTTCCTGTCAGTATATCTGCTTTCTTGTACATCCCATACAGGGAAGCAGATATACTGACAGATTTGCAGGAGACCTGCGTGGCACCAGCAATCTGCTGATCGCTGGTGCAATGCGTTACAGGGTCCTGCAGACAAAATTAGTAAATTCACATTTTTACCTGCAAAAAATTGTGCATTTATTATTTTTTACTAAAAGGAGAACTTATCCTTTAAGAAGTATGGGCAAAGTTGTTTTGCTGTAATGCTTCTCATCTGTAATTAGCTGACAAAAACCTGCCATCGGCTGACATCACAGCTCTGGCTGGATCCAGACAATAATGTCGGGATCCACCTAGTTGCCCGATTGACAGCGGGCTCAGGCTCTCAGAGAGCCAAAGCCAGCTGAGCCTGCCCCAGCTCCACACTAGTGCTCTAGTGAGAGCTGGAGGGGCAGAGCAGAGAGTGGCAACTGACCATTACCTTTGCTCCTTTTAAGACCAAGAACTGAGCGATCGTAAGTAGCGCTGCCAAATGGTGACCTCATCTGATAGGATGTAGTCACTATTTAGCCAATCATTTCCACCCAGCTCTGTCCATTTTTAAATCAACTTTTGTTGAGCTAGGTGGTGGCTCAACAAAACTCAAACTTCAAACTATGGCCAGCTTTAATAGTGGATGGGGGCAGGAACCGTTACTGTCCTGAATGGGCAAAGTGACAGTGTGCCTATAAACTAGAAACGTTTTTGTGACTATCTTATTAAACATCCTTTTTGTTTCAACAGTGGCAGAAAAACCCGCAAAGCTCTTCTGATAATTCATCTGATTCCAGCTATGAGGACAGAGTAAGTATGCTGTAAAT
Organism: Staurois parvus; assembly: GCF_062004578.1. Classification (NCBI taxonomy): domain Eukaryota; kingdom Metazoa; phylum Chordata; class Amphibia; order Anura; family Ranidae; genus Staurois; species Staurois parvus. The sequence goes on along the minus strand of NW_028318557.1, from coordinate 558,564 downwards.
TGTTTGTAGCTTTCCAGTCCTACTGCCTGCTACCTAGCCGTTGTGTTAAAGCGGTATTAAACCCAAAACCAAAAATGTAATCTATTTCAGTTTACCAGTCCTTAGATGTGGTGGCTTCATTCATGTTCTTTTTTAGGCTTTTTCCCTCTGTTTGCAACTGGAGATCTGGCTAGTAACACACCTACTTTATTAGAGTGCCACCACTCTGAAGGAGCACAGGGGGCACCTTTGGACAGCAGCATTGTCCGTCTGGGGGGAGGGGAGTGTTAGAAGTAGATTTAGATACACTAATAAATTGAAGCTAAACTCCAGTTCGCACTGCAGTTACAGCAACTGTTTTTTGTTTTGTTTTTTTAGTTGTAGGATAAAGGTTTTACATGAATAAATAAAAGCTGATCATCGTAAGCACCCCTGTCAGTGCTAAATGGGTTGTCTCAACACTCTAACTGCTACGTTTGCAGTAGAGCTTGTTCTGTTGAAAAAACAACAGACTTACTGGCAGGATCATAAAGTGAAAATAAAGGAAAGGAAGCCAAAAAAAAGAAAAGTAATGTAGTCATCACATTTAAGAAGTGGTAAGCTGCGATATGATGTTTGCTTTTGGGTTTAATGCTGCCATGCAATTGTCACAAGAAAGACTCAGATCTGTAGTATTTATGTATGACCACTGAAAGTGAAATGTCACACAAAAGGGGAAGTTCTGGTTGTTTAAATCCCCCCCCCCCTTTAACAACTGGAACTTTTTGAGGGGCAGAGCGGGTACCTAGTTTTGTGCAGTGGGAGACCAGCCATGAAGCCACAAGCTTTCACTGCTGGTTTCCCTTAGTTAGGGTTCCGGCACCTAGACCCGAAGCCAATTGAAGAATTGGCTCTGGCAAGGTCAGCACTGGATCCCAGGACAGGTGAAATTCCTTCTATTAAAAGTCAGCAGCTACAGAATTTGTGGTTGCTGACTTTTAATTTTTGGGGAGGAGACTGGAGCTCCTCCTTAACCCCTTGATGCCAAGCGCACGCAAATATGTGGCCTCATATTTGCGTGCAATTAGAAAATACATATGTGCTGAGAGCGCACGCCCTGCGCGCTCCCAGCACATATGTCCATGACTCACGGAAAGGTCCCGTTCTCCCCTTCCGATTGGGACCTTTTTTGATCATGTGACCGCGTTGATGGTGAATCACAGTGGTCACATGACCCTAAACCCCTGCCTGCCGGCTTTTGAAACTCTTAAAGGGCCGGGAGGCGCCTGCGCAAAGTGGTTAGACTAATAATACAGCTAATCTATAATGCTGCTGCATGACTGGAGTCACTCTGTAGACAAGCTGTTGATAAACATTATTGTACAAACAGACTCCTGTTGAAAGATCAGTTTGTAGTTATCGCCGTTTGTTCTGGATTTCTGATTCCTTATTGAGAAATCCAAGTAACTGTTATAACATTATGTATATACCAGCATCATTTGTATTTAAACATTTGCTCTTTTCATATGATGAATTATTTTCAACAATGATTCATCATCAATTTAACGCACGTGACTTACTCTGTATCACGTGTTCATTGCCATACACTTTGCTACACCGTCTGTGGATCGCAAATGAGAATTTAGCCTAATACTCTGCCTATGCTGGCATTAATCCTCTAAAATTGTTATAACTAGCATGAGTCTAAAGGGCAAATGTCTTCCAACAGCCGGGGAATGCAGTCTATTCCAGAAATGGTCATATGTCCACATTTGACAGTCCTTTGTAAATATGCCTGTAATATGTTGTGCTAACATAATATCTGGTTTGATTCTTCAGTGGGGTTTCTTGACGTTAGTGTCTAGTCTAGTGTGCATTGATCTATACATGACTGTGTATTAGTCCGTTTTTGTCAACCCACCAAGACCTCCCTTGTATAATCCGTTTTCTTTTTTTGGTCCAACTTTGTGTTGACGTCTCTTCTTTATTTTGCAGATGGAGGCTTGAAAAACAATGCACAAGATGATTTATCTTTTAAGAATACGAGAATGTGTCTTGGGGAACGCTTATAAGCTGCGTGTTCTTTTTCCTACCACAGAATGTTCTATTTTCTGAGTTATTTTAGAAAAGATTTTATTTATTTCACAACAGAAAATTCTATTTTAAGATTTACAGTGAATTATTTATTTTAATAATTTGACTAGTTTATACAGACTGATGAAGTTTTACTCTTGTACAGCAGAAAAGGAATCTCACACTCTCTCACTTATGAATGCTGCACACACTTGGATAGGTTGGCATCAATATCCTGTCTAATCCAGAAGCACTGGGTCAAGGTTTTTAAAGATCCGAAACTCAGGTTATACCGTATCTCCAGTTACACTGAAAAGTGTTTCATATTTTGAAGGATACCATAATCCAAATATGTCATTCATATAACATTTTATAGATAATACAGACGTGGTTTTACCATACTGGAATGCCAGTTTAAATACAAATACACTGGAATATGCTCCAGTGGCTAAAGCCTGTTGTAATGAGATTTCCACTCTGTGTCTCTTCCCTTTCCCACAAATAGGCAACCACAGCCTCTCCGCTAGAATCCCCAAATATTTTTGATTTCAACCTGCTGGAGAATCCATCAAGGGGGTGTAACTGTGCTCATTTTGCTCTGTAATGGCTGTATCATTTGGTCGGACCTCAGAATATCTCAGTGCTGTAGTGCCTGAGAAATATACGAAGCCTCGTGTGATTCAGGTTGTCATCCTCCATGTGAAACTGAAATAGTTTTGAGTGGGGGCTGGCCTTTAACAAGAAGGCTTTATATTTGACTGCTGAGATATTTTGCAGCACTTTAAAGTCGGGGAGAGAACATTTGTGCACACGGTCATTAATTGAGCAGTATTCACAAGAGCTTACATTCTAAATGAGTTTTGAAAGTAAAATAGTTCTTGTTTGAATGCTCCAGAATACAATATGATTTTATAGATTGACCTGATCCTGTATAGATACTGTGTGCTTTTTTGCTGATTTCTGCATTGTAAGGCTAATTGTCATGAAGTGCAGGAAAATTGTTATGACCCTGTTAGGCCTGCTCTTTAAAATGGTTTTGCACAGAGCACCCCCAAGCCTCCCCTGCTCTGTGGGGGTAGACATGTGGGCATGATCCTGAGTATGGCCGTGTGCGTCTATAGACACGCATAGTGCGGTTTGGGCCACTACCTCCTCACAGGATTTGAGATTGCTGAGTCTCCTGTGCAAAGACAGAGAGTGAAGAAGAGCTGCTGCACAGCTCTGGATAGAATGTTTAAGGAGAGGCTGGGGGGGGGGGGGGGTAGATTTTGAAGGCGTTTTTTTACCTTAATCTAAAGAATGCATGAAGGTTTAAAAATTTTTTTTTTATGTATACAACCATTTTAAGCTGCTAGGATTTCCCAGGAGTGTGAACTCTAAATTTCAGAGTTGATCTGTGGCATTGCCTGCTGCTTGGATGTAGTACTGCAGTGGGTTCATACCGTTAGTGGCAGCAAAGGCTATTCACTGTTGAGCTCTTCCATGTTATTAAATTCCATTTAAAGTGGAAATTATTCCGCTTTACACATAAAATGTGTATCTTTCTCCAACTGTTAGTATAGCATCCTTGTCTATAGCTGACCACAATTCATTAGTCTGAGGGTACATTTTTATTATCTGGGGGGGGGGGGAGGGTTTATATAGTGACCAGTGACCCAGTTTTTCCATCAAACATAGAATGTATGTAAATTTTGTTTTGTGTTAAATTGGCAGCTGGTGCAAAAATAAGATTATTATATCCCATGTAAAATGTTTAGTACTCCTGAAAGGCAACATATTGTAGCTGTGATAATGGTACTGTAAATATATGTACTGTAGTATTACAGTTGTGCAAAAATGATTAGCGGGACAAAACCCAAATATACAATGCACCTTGGTCTTTTAAATGATCTTATTAACCATACATATAGCAGACCTCTCAACAAAAGTAAACATAATCCAGTTATTTGTTCATGAAAGATGCATTGTAAAATGTTGCTGTTATAACGGCCCAAAAACGTTCATATGATAGGTTCAGTTTGCTGCGCAGCAGAGATCAGACCAAGTGTGGGCAGTCCTGCATTGTGAGCCACTCTGGTCCTTTACTTTCACATTTGTCCTTCAGATGAGCAAAATGTATATATACAACATTGTAGTGCTGGGGCCTACCTAAACAATCCAATCATATTATATCCAATCACATAATGCCTCGCTACACAGTTGTACATTGTATTGATCTAACAGCTGAAACTTGAAACAAAGTCTGCTTGTTTGTTGCCAGTATGCCATGTTTTTAGGTGCTGGGAGCTGCAGGGGAGGGCATTAGGCAGCTTCTGGGAGAAGAGGGGACGGCTCATCAGTGTGATGCTCCTTGGAACTCCACCTAGCAGAAAGGTAGAACATAAAGTGGCTGTAGAAAAAAATGTTGTCACTGTACTTGGTATGCAGTGTTGCAGTGGAGTGCTAGTCATAAGATTGGCAAACAGATATTTTGGCAGGACTAATAGTATGCAGACACACTCTATTTTGGCTAGAGCTCTGCTTTAATATTTTAAACCACTTGTGTGGTGGTTAATCTACATTTCTGTAACATTGTGATTGTTTTATTGCCTACAATTGTTACATGACTAATATTACTGACAATTTCTGCTAAAGCAAAACAGGTGGAGATTTGTTATGATGTATGCAGTCATGGGGAGTATACAGTTAGGTCCATATATATTTGGACACAGGCACAATTTTCATACTTTTGGCTCTGTATGCCACCAGAATAAATTAAAATGAAACAATCCAAATAAATTTGAAGTGCAGACTTTCAGCTTTAATTCAAGGGGTTGAACATAAATATCAAGTACAAATTTTTATACACAGTCCCTCCATTTTTTAAGGCGCTCAAATGTAATTGGACAAATGAATATAATCATAAATAAAATGTTCATTTTTAATATTTTGTTGAGGATCCTTTATTGGCAATGACTGCCTGAAGTCTGGAACCCATAGACATTACCATAGACTGGGTTTCCTCCTTTCTGATGCCTTGCCAGGCTCTAATTGCAGCTGTCTTCAGTTGTTCTTTGTTTGTGGGTCTTTATGCCTTTACTTTTTCCTTCAGCAAGTGAAATGCATGCTTAATTGGGTTGAGATCAAGTGATTGACTTGGCCACTGCAGAATATTCCACTTATTTTCCTTCAAAAGCTCCTGGGTTGCTCTTACAGTGTGGTTTGGATCATTGTCCATTTGTACTATGAAGCACCGTCCAATTAACTTTGCTGCATTTGGCTAAATCTGGGCTGACAGTATATCTCTAAACACTGCAGAATTCATATGGCTGCTTCTGTCTTCTGTCACATCATCAATAAACACCAATGACCCAGTGCCATTGGAAGCCATGCACGCCCATGTCATCACACTGCCTCCACCATGTTTTAAAGATGATGTTATGTGCTTTGTATCATGAGCTGTTCCAAGCCTTCTCCTCACTTTTTTCTTCCCGTCATTCTAGTATAGATTATTCTTAGTTTCATCCGTCCAAAGAATGCTTTTCCTGAACTGGTCTGGGTTTTTTCTATGTTTTTCTTTGGCAAAGTCTAATCTGGCTTTTCTATTCTTCAGACTTATGAATGGTTTGCACCTTGTGGTGAACCCTCTGTATTTGCTCTCACGAAGTCCTCTCTTGATTGTAGACTTTGACAATGATACGCCCACCTCCTGGAGAGTATCCTTCACTTGTCTGGATGTTGTGAATGGGTTTTTCTTTACCATAGAGAGGATCTTGCAAACATTCACCACTGAGGAAAGAACAAACAGAGGGCACACAGGCCTAGTGAATTACCATAAAAAATGTTTACTAAAAAATAGGTGTTGTACTCACAAACGACAATGTAGTCAAGGCACATCATAAAGAACAGCTGGGTCAACACCGCGCTGAGTAACAGTCCGCTGGCTCTGAGGAAGAGGCAAGGCCTCGAAACGCGTCAGCCTATTGGATGTCTACACTCCCTATTGCGGACTGTTACTCAGCGCGGTGTTGACCCAGCTGTTCTTTATGATGTGCCTTGACTACATTGCCGTTTGTGAGTACAACACCTACTTTATTTTTTATTAAACATTTTTTATGGTAATGCACTAGGCCTGTGCGCCCTCTGTTTGTTCTTTCCTCATTCAGTATATTTGGATTCCCCTGATCTATTTGAGGGCAGCAAGGTGTGCATGTTCCAGGACATTCTTAATGTGGTTGTAGCCTGCATCGAGTCCATCCCCAAGCGCAGGAGCATTTGTGTTTGCTGAATCATTCACCACTGTTGTCTTCCGTGGACGCCCATGCCTTTTTATGTTGCTGAGCTCACCAGTGCGTTTTTTTTCCTCAGAATGTACCAAACTGTTAATTTGGCCACCCCTAATGTTGCTGCTATCTCTCTGATGGATTTGTTTTGTTTTTGAAGCCTTACAATGGCCTGCTTCACTTGCATGGGCAGCTCCTTTGAACACATGAGGTAGGTTCACAGCAATAGATTCCAAATGCAAATATCACATTTAGAATCAGCTCCAGACCATTTAGCTGCTTAATTGATGACGAAATCATGAAGGAATAGCCCACACCTGGCCATGAAACAGCTTTTGATTCAATCGTCCAATTACTTTTGATCCCTTAAAAAAGTGGGGATGGCTACTCTTAAGAGCTCTAATTCCTAAACCTTTTCTCCAATTTGGATGTACATACCCTCAAAGTAAACCTGAGAGTGTGCACTTTCAGCCCATATCCATTATATAACTATAGCTTGAATATGGTTTGGTCAGTGCCTGAAAAAAAACTAAAATTATGCCTGTGTCCAAATATATATGGACCTAACTGTAAGTATTTGTGAACCAAAAGCATTTGTATTTTTGGAAAGCATGATTACTAATTTAAAAAAAAAACTCAGCCAACACTATTAAAGTGGCTGTAAACCCTTATATATATCCAGTGAAGTGGATGGCCTCAGCTGATAAACAGATTGAACAAATTCTTCTACATTAGTTGTACCTGTTTATCTACAGCCATCTGTCCCCTACAACCATTCAAAGTGCAGAATTTACACAAGATCTGTCAGCTCTGATAAGCAGGGGGCAGGGAACTAAAGTTACATCCGTGAGAAGTCTAAGAGCTGGTTGGAAGGAAGGGACACAACCCCCCTTCACATAGCACACAGGAACAGAGTTGAGGCTGTCAATCACAGGCTTTTCCATGTCACCATTTTCTCTTGGTGTCAGGAAAACTCATCAGAAGTTACTCATAATAGCAGAGAAACTAGGTAGCAGACAGCAATGACATTTCTCTGGAGAGAGGCTAGTAAGCACTATAGAAATATGTGCTGTGTTTACAACCACTTTAAAGCCATGTAATGTTGTGTACTATTATACATAACTATGCAGTCATGGTATAATTATTCAGCACATTACCTTCAAAAGAAAAGGCTAAAAGGACCATCAATATGTTTTTTACACTGTTCTGCCACCCATAACCCCCCCCCCCTCCACTATTTTATTCTGACAATGGGGACTTCTCAGCTTTCAAAATACACTGATCAGCAGCTCAGCCAATTGGCTGCACCTGCTGATTGAATGAAAAATTTCCAGCATTCCCACTCAGAAGTTGATCGTTAGATTGGCTTCTATTGAGTGGGAACAGCCATAGATGGTTCGACACTTGGCTGGTCCCTCTGAATCTTGGCTGAAAACCCTTCTATTCCCGGCTGAATTTCAATCCATGTATGGCCAGGTTAAGTCTTGTTTAAAAGCTGACCTTCCCATCCCTCCCTCTCAGGGGCAGACTGACCATTCGAGCACTCGGGCAGTGCCGAGGGCCCGGGGTCAGTAGGGGGCCCCATGAAATGCCCCTGTTACCTTTTTATAGGCTTTTTTGGGTGTGCTTTGAGTGTGGGCAAGGACACAGGGGCCCCATGATCTCCTATTGCCTGGGGGCCCCATGAGTTGTCAGTCCGCCCCTGCTCCCTCTCCTGCATAAATCCAACTAGAGGTAGGAAGGAGACAGACTTATTATAACAGCTTGTCTTGGCTCAAATCACTTTCTGGAGACGAGGAATGCACAGGGGTACATTTCAGCATTTTGTCTCTCTCCCAGTGTGATACTATAAGCTTGCTCTGAGCTGAGACAAGCTTATGATATCACATTGCCTTCTGGAGTCCGTTTCCTTCCTAGCTGTTGTGGGTTTTTCTGCAAGGGGACTGAAGAGGAGCCGATTGGATCTCAAAACTAGCCTTAAGCCCCGTATACACGATCAGAATATCGGACGAATGATCGCTCGTTTTTTTTTCTGTATGCTAGTCTCATATCAAAAGTGAGGAGGTTACGAAAATTCTTTAACTACGGTTTTAAAAATTCTGAAGTATTGTATTTTTGGATGACTACTGTACTGGAAAATTGTACGATCCGGTACCGTATGATACAAATTTTCGTGCTTGTCCCTTCTATATTTTGCTAATGATTGCTGTGTACGAACGATCAGATTATCATACGATCGCTTTAAAAGCAGCATTTTTTGTACGGTATTTTGATCGTGTATACGGAACATTAGGAAGGACCCAGCAACATGGGACAGAGTACTACATGTACTTTTATCACATGGGAGTCAGAACAGTGTAAGACATTTGTAATAAAAGTTCTTCTGTAACACTATCAATCTTCTTCAATGAAGAGTTCTTATATTAAGTGCACTTACCCCTAAAAATCAATCAGAATCCAACTTGTATTGTTCATTCATTGTTTGTTAGAGCTGAGTTTTTCATTGCTTTGTTTCTCTGGGTTTCTGCACTTAGGAATATGAGCTTTTGTATTGAACAAGATATAATGAAGTTCTTCTAGCAACATCTTCCCATTACTGTTCACATTGATGCTATTGCCTCTCATTGTGTCTGGGCTTTATTTTTTTGGTTGCAACCAGTGGGAAGGTTGTATTTCTGTGCATGATGCACAGCAATCTGTAAATATTTGCGTGGTGCTGTCATCAGAAGGATTCAGCTTCGTGTCCTTTTAGTACATATGTGGAGAATGAATAACAGCCCTGAGAAGTCTCAGCTGTGCCTTACTTGCATCATATCAATGTCCGAAGCAATGAAATTCATTTGTGTTAGAGATGAGTTGACTAAAACCTTGAGGGAGAAGTAGCGATCAACTGGGGACAAAACCTCTCAATGGTATGGAGGTTTTCAGTAAAATTGTTTTCTAGTTAATGCATGAACGTACACTACCTCATTTAACCAAAGGACACAATTAATAACATGCATTTAGTAATAGGGAAATAAACTAGACCTGTCATAAACGGTTTGCCCTTACTGGACAAACCCTACATTCATGGTTCGCAATATGCAGCAGAAATAGGAAGCAGCTCTGCTGCTGTAGTGTCTCATTGACTGATCTATGTTTTTTCTCTAATAGAAGGAAGGTTATTAATATCCTTTTTGCATACATTTCAGTAATTTTTTGCACTACAAGGAATCCAACTCCTCTGAAGCACGTTAGTGTTGTATATAAAGTCTGTGAAGTGAACGTAGAATGCTGAGCTGTGAACTTATGCAGGTATGGGATCTGTTATGCAGAACTCTAGGGACTTTGGAAATTGTGTGTGTTGAACCACTACTTTCCCATGTATTTGACATGCGTAAAATGGATATACTGTATGTTTGTTTAGTTGCCTGCACATATTCTATCTAAAGGGGTCCTTATACCTTGATGATTGTTAAGGGAAGATGTATGAAGTGGTGTTCAGTACTTTCCATGGAACAACTTTCTGCACCTCTTGCCATACCTTAGATACAGGAACTATACTGAGTATTACCTACTTCTGAAAACATTTCATGTGTGATCTCTGGCAGCAGTGGCTGTAAAAGCTTTCATGGTTTCTGATATGAGCGATCGGTTTAGGTTTGTGTGTCACAGGGGCCCTCATTCCATCTAGCATTTCCTTAAAGTGAGTCTGGCCTAAACATTCTTAGATGCAGGCCCCTTATGGAATTTCTATGTATTTGTTAGTCTACATATGAAACCTTCTTGGCCAAGCTGTACATAACATTTTGACTTCTGAGAATGCCAGTATTTACCTGTCAAATAACTGATCACTGAGCAGTAGAGGCTTTGGTAATTGCCATTTGAATGACTGGAGGCAGCAGGGATTACTGTGCACTTGAGCGGAAGTTAAAGTATATGTAAACCCTCACCTTGTAAAACAACCCATTCTGTTTATAATATTTTATTTTTGAATGCAGACATTTATTGCCATTCATTTCTATTTCAAACACGTATTTTTCCCCTTTGATACTGTATAAGTGATCACATACCCTCTGTTCTCAGCTGCATAAGGAGCTGGGGAAGATAAACTGCAGTACACTGGACTTCCAGTGAATGGCTGTGCAGGGGGGAGCTGTGAGCAGAAGTATAACCATTGGAGGAGAGCAGACTAAGTTCTCAGCATAGCCAGAAAACTGACCATGCTGTGCTCTCATACCTAGTGTGGTCAATTTGAAATGGGAAAGCAGAGGGACTGGCAGGAACACCAGGGATTTCACAAAAAGGAAGCAATACAAAGAGAATAGGATACTTTTTCATACAAGTACATGGTAGAGCAGGCACATATCAGGAATATGAACTGTTGGGTTTACATATTCTTTTGGGTCCATGCACGCTGGCTTAAAAAAATGGCAGTGCTCTTGGCAGAAAAAAACCTTTCTGTTTTGCGTTTTTGAGAGCTGGTTTCTCCCAGAAAAAAAAATCGCTAAACACTAGTACAAAAACACTCAAAGTTAACTATTTTTTTTTCTGCCAAGAGCACTGCCATTTTTTTAAGCCACTGTGCATGGATCCTAAAGAATATGTAAACACTGAGCTGTTATATATGCTCCTAAACAACCTAATATGCATGGACACATAGGATAACATTAGATGCTTCGACATTCAAAATTCTAAACTCCTCTAGGAGCAGCATTTTTTTAAGCCAGTGTATGTGGAGCCTAAGACTTGGACCTAGGATTAAAGGAAGCAGAATAGAGTATGATTTGAAAACTAACACAGGTACTTAGGGGCGGGTATGTTCTTCAGCACTATTGATAGTTTTAGAAATGTTTACAATCAAGTTTCCTTTAACCACTAGCCTACTGGGCACTTATACCCCCTTCCTGCCCAGGCCAATTTCCAGCTTTCAGCGTGGTCACACTTTGAATGACAATTGCGCGGTCATGCAACACTGTACCCATATGAAATTTTTAATCATTTTTTTGAGACAGATAGAGCTTTGCATAAGATTTGGGTCACTTATACCTGCCAGAAGGACTGAGGTCACCCTCTCCTAAACATTTAAAATAGTCTCCTCCCCCCCCACACCCACTTTTTTATGCATGGATTTAAGATGGAGCGAGGTAAAAATACTGTATTGTGCTATTTTTCATCTCATCTAAACGTATGTTCACATATACCTGCTTATGTGTTTAAGCATGTGCTGAAAAAAAAAAACTGCACTTGCAATGGAGGTATCCATAAATTCATTTCCAAATGTTCAAAACTATATGTTAAAATCAATATAAATTGTTTGATTCTCAATGTTCTTTTAAACTACAAAAAACAATCTTCTATCTTTTTGACCTGAGATATTGTTTGAAAAGCAAATACCATATGCTAGTTTCTATATGCACTCTTTGTGACTGGTTCCTCTGGAATCATAAATACTATGGAGTAGAGATGAACTTGGCCGCCCTTGTGTTCTTTCTTTTTTTTTTATTATTTCAGGGAACTGCATGCCTAAATCCTCATGCACACTGGACATTGTTACAGCGGCTGTTTACTGGCTGTAAAAAAAAAAAGTCAAAAGCCAAAAACTCCCCAGCATGTTCTCCTATGTGTCCATGTACACATAAACTCTAATAAACGTTTTTTGGCTGGAAAAAAATCCCAGAACTAATGGGTTTCTAGAGGATTTGTTTAGCTGTAAAAATGCTCTAACACTGAAAAACGTGGTAAACTGCCAGAAACCAGCGTTTTGGACGTTTATCGACCAAAAAAAATTGTTTTTATTGACTAAAAAAAAAACACAAACGCGGGAAAACGCCACTAAATGCGAATGCAAAAACACTAAAGAAAAGCTAAAAAACTCCAGTTTTTAATGTGATTTGAAACAGCTAACGTTACCAGCATTATCAAAACACCCCGTGTGCATGAAGCCTAATGTTTCCTGCCCTGCTGAACTCCTCCTTTGTTTACATATACTACGGAACAGGAAAGGCCTGGCCTGCAGCTCCTTGGAGTGAGAAAAAGAGTGTGCGTTCAGCTACAGGTGAGCTTGGAGGACGCCCTAGTTCATCTCTACTGTGAAGTGTCTTGATGTTATGTAGAACCAGGAATCCTCAATCATTCATAATGGACGTTTGTTTTATTACTGATTTTTCTGTCAGTCTGAAAATCATAATAAATGTTAATTTCATGAATGTTTGTCAGTCTTTTTTTTTTCCCCTCTGAATGTTGTACAAAATTCTACTCACTTTTTAACGAGGCACTCACCATGCCAATTCAGGTCAAAGTGACAATGTATGTATAAAGGGGGCCCCCGAACCAATGAAACTCACCTTACCAGTGCTTTTCCACCACTTCTTCCTGAGGCAGCAGCTGTGATGAGTATGAATCAGTGGAAATGCACATTCACAAAGACACTTTCACTTTTCTTTAAAAAGGCAAATTGACAGTAATTCTTTAAACTTAATTTGGTGAGCTATAAAGACCGCTATGTGATGCAATAGAATTGTAATCAACAAGAGCCTATGAGACCTGAAATACCATGGATGAAATAGTAATCATAGCAAGTAACACATGGGTTTCATCATACTCAATTGAGCTTAACCCCTTCATGCCTAAGGGTAAAACAAATCTAAATGCCTAAGCACAATTTTGCAACATTGACATGTGTTAGTAAAACCGTACATATCATCACAACTACTTTGTACATGCAGGTGAATTATACCTTGTCTTTTTCAGGACAAATTGGGCTTTCATTTGGTGGTAAATGGTAATGGATATCTCCTGATTTTTTATTTTTTTTTATTCTCAAAGGAAAACTGGCCCAAAATAGTAAAAAAAACATTTTTTTTATTTAGCTGTGTTTTTCTTATTACTACCATAACCTACTACCAAAGAACAACCCAAAATAAATTGTCCAGCTCTTGACGATCGCAGCGATACCATATATGTCTATATTATTTGTTGTTTGTACCTGTAGTACGGCCCAGAAACAATAGTGTGCATTTTGTTTTTGTCTTTCCTTTTTTTTTTTTTTTACCTAAAACACACTGACGCCAATTTGTTTTTCTGACCTTTGACCCTGACCCTGACCTTGACCCAAACACTAACCCTGGCACTGAACTAGATCAAGCCTTGATCTAGGTTTTTGTTTTTTTTTAAACATTTTTTTTGTCTCTCTTATGTCAGGAGTTAGAGAGATTCAATGTATCTCTCTCCTCCATTCATAGAGAGGAAAAAAAAAAAAAACAAGGGGCCCGGGCTGCACAGTGACTGATCACTGTGATAGCCAATCAGAGGCTATCACAGCGATCATGTGACCCGGAATCGGGAGTCCTGAGTCCCGATCGTTAGAATGGGACCCGGTGCTTTCAGTGATACCACGGTCTCTGTGCTGGGAGCTTGCTGAGCGGCGCGCTCCCAGCACAAAGACATACACAAATATGTGGCCCCATGGAAAAAAGCCCAGTTCTGTGAGGCCGCATATTTGTGTTAAGTCAGTGTCAAGGGGTTAAGGAATCTTATTGTAAAGAACCTGGTGTTTGCTTCTATACTAGTGACAGCTTGAAGCTGCCATGGACAACATTTTGCGTATTGTTATGAAATCCAGTTTTCTATTGAGGCATTTAAAGCAGTATTAATCCCCAAACCAAAAATGTAATATATCCAGCTTAGCAATCATTAGCTGTGGTGGCTGCATTAGTTTTCTTTTTTTTTTAACCTGGTGATCTGGCCAGTAGCACACCTCCTGTATTAGGGTGCCTACACTGTGCTTGGAGCAACAGGGACACCTTTGGACAGCAGCATTGTCAGTCTGGGAAAAGGGTAATGTTAAATGCAGTAGCAGATTTAGATACACTGACAAATTGAAGCCAAACTCCAACTAACACCTTTTAAGCAGTTACAGCAACAGTTTTGCTCTTTTTGAGATCAAGGTGTTCTTAAATAAATGCTGATCATTGTAAGCACCCCTGTCAGTATTAAATTGTTTGTCTCAACCCTTTATTTGCGCATGCAGGACAGCTTGTTCTGTTGAAGAACAGACTTACCGGCTAGATTGCCTGGTTAAAATAAAAGCATGAAAAAGAATGCAGCCAACACATCTAAGAATTGGTAATCTGCAATATAATAAATGTTTGCTTTTGGGTTTATTACAACTTTAAGGGGGAATAGTCAAAGTAAATAAATTCCATATAATATCAAGCTGTATCCAGTGTGTCTTTTGTGACTGTAATACTGTTTTAAATACCATCACTTCAGCAAGCAACATCTTCAAAGAAAGTGTAAATGAAGGATTTAGTGTTGGATTAATTTACATTGAGTGTAGAGGAGTATGGAGCCATCATTGCTGACAAAGCTAGGGAACTAGAAATTTCTGAAGACTGTCAGCAGAGGTTGTCCCCACATCTCAGGTTCACTGCAACACTGCTTTGCTAAGAATTTCTACGGTGTCTCAGCAGTGACTTTTCATTTAGTTGACCCTGACAGGTGAGAAGGAAAGAGCCACAGTTACAATATAACCAGTCATGTCCAGATACAGTGCCTTGAAAATGTATTCATCCCCCTTGAAATTTTCCACATTTTGTCATGTTACAACCAAAAACTTAAATGTATTTTATTGGGATGTTATGTGATAGACCAACACAAAATGGCACATAATATTTTTTACAAATATATATCTGAAAAGTGTGGCACGTAATTGTATTCAGCCCCCTTTACGCTGATACCCCTAACTAAAATCTAGTGGAACCAATTGCCTTCAGAAGTCACCTAATTAGTAAATAGAGTCCCCCTGTGTGTAATTTAATCTCAGTATAAATACAGCTGTTCTGTGAAGCCCTCAGAGGTTTGTTAGAGAACATTATTGAACAAACCACATCATGAAGGCCAATGAACACACATTAGACAGGTCAGGGGAGAAGTTTAAAGCAGGGTTCTGTCATAAAAATTATCCCAAGCTTTGAATATCTCACAGAGCACTGTTCAATCCATCATCCAAAAATGGAAAGAGTATGGCAAAACTGCAACCCTACCAAGACATGGTTGTCCACCTAAACTGACAGGCCGGGCAAGGAGAGCATTATTCAGAGAAGCAGCCAAGAGGCCCATGGGAATGCTGGAGGAGCTACAGAGATCCACAGATCAGGTGGGAGAATCTGTCCACAGGACAACTATTAGTCATGCACTCCACAAATCTGGTGTTTATGGAAGAGTGGCAAGAAGAAAGCCATTGTTGAAAGAAAGCCATAAGAAGTCCTGTTTGCAGTTTGCAAGAAGCCATGTGGGGGACACAGCAAACATGTGGAAGAAGGTGCTCTGGTCAGATGAGACCAAAATGGAACTTTGTGGCCTAAAAGCAAAACGCTATGTGTGGCAGAAAACTAACACTGCACATCACCCTGAACACACCATCCCCACCGTGAAACATGGTGGTGGCAGCATCATGTTGTGGGGATCCTTTTCTTCAGGGACAGGAAAGCTGCTCAGAGTTGGATGGAGCCAAATATCCTGAATACAAATGCACGCCACACTTTCCACATATTTGATTGCAAAAAATGTTGAAAACCATTTATCATTTTCCTTCCATTTCACAATTATGTGGCACTTTGTGTTGGTCTATCACATAAAATCCCAATAAAACACATTTACATTTCTGGTTGTAACATGACAAAATGTGGAAAATTTCAAGAGGTATGAATACTTTTTAAGACACTGATATTGATTGGTGATTGCTTAGTAAAATCATGAGTCAGACTAAGAGCTGGACCAGAAATAAAGCAATTCTGGCACTCAGGACTACATTTGCACAGGCGTTTAGCCATGCTCTAATTTCTAGCAGCAAACATCTACTGAATCTGCAGCTGGGAATGACACAAATGTGCAGACAGCTGCGTCTGCAGAGCCTGTACAGTGCAATGACAGGTCATCGGCAACCGCAGCTATTTGACTTCGCATAGCCAGTGATCACACGCAATGGATTGTGACTGGACCTACATAGAGGATCTGAATATGGCCACATGACTTTACATGTGTGCCCAGACCATAACGCTACATTCACACTGAGCTGACTCGTTGCAATACCACATTTTTACTACTAAAATGCTGCACTAACTCAGGTATTTTAGTAGAATTTTTTAGTGAATGGTAACATGTTGTTTAAAAACGCTGTGCAGTATCTTACCGCATACTTGAATGCGATAACATACCACTTTGTGATTTGTCCCCATTGAAATTAATGGGATTTTCCTTATTGACCATTTCTGAGCTGAAGCTGAAAAATGCTCAAGTGTGAATGAGGCCTAACACTCACAGGATGCTTCATTGTTGCTGAGAGAGATGATTCCTATGTAACTGAAGAACTGCAATATGGTGATGATTCAAGACTGATTAAGTGACAGGTGCGGTTTGTGTCCTGACAACAGAACATGGCTCAGTCTCATAACAATTCAGAAACAATTCAACATACACACAGACAATATGTCAAGTTTTTATTTTAGATTATGCAAGAGCATTATGAAAACACACCCTGATAGATTAAGTTTAATAAATACAACATTACAGAGCAAATTAAAATAGAACATATTTTCCACAGTTCAGTTATATGAAAGTTACTTTTACATTGTATTATTTCAAATAGAGAATAAAAATGCCAGAATATTTGCTTAAAAACAGTGTGATCTACAGTAGTCACCGAAGAGTAGGATGTGGCCTACAGTAGCCAGTGAAATGTAGCATGTGCTCTACAGCAGCGTTTTTCAACCACTGTGCCGCGGCACACTAGTGTGCCGTGAGATATTGTCTGGTGTGCCGTGGGAAAAATTCCAATTTCATCTGTAACATGTGGCTTCGGCTCACAAATAGACCAATCATTAGAATCTAATGATTCAGTGGTCGGCAAGCCGCGGCTCGCGAGCCACATGCGGCTCTTTACCCAGTCTAATGCGGCTCTTCTGTGTGCCGGGCGCCTGCTCCCCTCCCTCCTCTCGGTCGGCCGCTCCCCTGCCTCCTCTCGGTTGGCAGCCCCAAAAGTCCGCGCGGACCTTTTAATCCGGCTTGCGGATGTGGCTGTCAGGATGTGTGTAGGCGGGGCAGCGTGCCGAACGTGAGGGGAGGGGAGCTAGGCTCCTCTCACAGTCCGCCCTGAAGACCCGAACGGCGCGGGAAGACAGCGAGAGGAACGCAAAAGGTAAGTGAATTGACACGGGGGACTTGGCTTACTAGAAGGGGGGGGGGGGAATAGTACTGTGGGGGATGAAATACTATATGAGGGATGAATTACTTTATGAGGGATGAAATACTATATGGGGGGATGAAATACTATATGGGGGATGAATTACTATATCAGGGATGAATTACTATATGAGGGATGAAATACTATATGGGGGGATGAAATACTATATGGGGGGATGAAATACTATATGGGGGGATGAATTACTATATGAGGGATGAAATACTATATGGGGGGATGAAATACTATATGAGGGATGAAATACTATATGGGGGATGAATTACTATATGAGGGATGAATTACTGTATGAGGGATGAAATACTATATGGGGGGATGAAATACTATATGAGGGATGAAATACTATATGAGGGGATGAAATACTATATGGGGGGATGAAATACTATATGGGGGATGAAATACTATATGAGGGATGAAATACTATATGAGGGATGAATTACTATATGAGGGATGAAATACTATATGGGGGGATGAAATACTATATGGGGGGATGAAATACTATATGGGGGGATGAAATACTATATGGGGGGATGAAATACTATATGAGGGATGAATTACTATGGGGGATGAATTACTATATGGAGGATGAATTACTATATGGGGGATTAATTACTATGCTTACTATGGGGGAATATTACTATACTTACTATGGATGACACATACACATCATTCATCTACTCTTGGTCCGGCCCCCGGGTCCAATTATAAAATACTTTATTATTTCATAATAAAGTAATTATAAAATAATTTCTTTGTGTTTGATTCCTATTCAAGAGAATTACTTTATATATAGTCAATATAGGCACAGAGGTAAATTTTTTTAACATTTTCTAATGGTGGTGTGCCTCGTGATTTTTTTCATGAAAAAAGTGTGCCTTTGCACAAAAAAGGTTGAAAAACACTGCTCTACAGTAATCACAGAAGAGTAGGATATGGTCTACAGTAGTCACCTGAAGAGTAGGATGAGGTCTAGAGTAGTCACTGAACAGTGGGCTGTGGCCTATAGTAGTCACTGAACAGCAGGATGTGGTCTACAGTACTCAATGAAGAGTAGGATGTGGCCTACAGTAGTCACTGAATTGTACAACATGCTGTACAGTAATTATGGAAGAGTCAGATGTGGTCTTACAGTAGTGACTGAAGAGTAGGATGCTGCCTAGAGTAGGCACCTGAAGAGTAGGATGAGGTCTAGAGTAGTCACTGAACAGTAGGCTGTGGCCTACAGTAGTCACTGAAGATTAGCATGTGGCCTACAGTAGTCACTGAAGAGTAGCATGTGGTCTACTGTCGTCACGGAAGAGCAGGATGTGGTTTACAGTAGTCAAACAGTGGGCTGTGGCCTACAGTAGTCTAAGAAGAGTAGGATATGACCTACAGTAGTCACTGAATTGTAGGATGTGCTCTACAGTAATCACAGGAGAGTAGGATGTGGTCTACAGTTGTCACTGAAGAGTAGGATGTTGCCTACAGTAGTCATCTGAAGAGTAGGATGAGGTCTAGAGTAGTCACTGAACAGTGGGCTGTGGCCTACAGTATTCACTGAAGAGTAGGATGAGGTCTAGAGTAATCACCGAAGAGTAGGATGTGGCCTACAGTAGTCACTGAATTTTACAACATGCTGTACATTAATTATGAAAGAGTTAGATGTGGTCTACAGTTGTCACTGAAGAGTAGGATGATGCCTATAGTAGGCACTGAAGAGAAGCATGTGGTCTATATTAGTCACAGAAGAGCAGGATGTGGTCTGCCGTATTCACTGAACAGTGGGCTGTGGCCTACAGTAGTCTCAGAAGAGTAGGATACGACCTACAGTAGTCACTGAATTGTAGGATGTGCTCTAAAGGAATCACGGAAGAGTAGGGTGTGGTCTACAGTAGTCACTGAACACTGGAGTAGTCAGTAGGATGTGGCCCACATTAGTCATTGATCGGTAGGGTAAGTGAACAATGGCATGTGGTCTACAGTAGTCATGGAAGAGTAGGACATGGTCTACAGTAGACACTGAAGAGTAAGTCATGGCCTACAGTAGACACTGAAGAGTAAGTTGAGGCCTACAGTAGACACTGAAGAGAAAGAAGTGGCCTACAGTACTCCTTGAACAGTAGTATGTAATATTCAGTAGTCACTGAACAGAAGGATGTGCTCTACAGTAGGCACTGAAGAACTGTACAGTATAGTGTTTTACAAAATACAGAATAAAAGAGATTATTTATATCTGTTCCTTGTGTCACAAAGTGCTAGATAAAACTATTACAATACATAATAATGTACAGTACCTACAGATCAGATAGAAAGCCAGTTCTTGTTTTGTCAAAAAGAGTCATGTTATATAAATATATCAGAGTAGCGAATGTTGTGTTACCTGTAAAGTAAATATTTCACCTAATACAATTTTGTAGCATTTATCTGTAGAAAAGGGAAAATGTGGCTTAAATAAATAATGCTTGTTGTATTTTAAAAGAAAACATTTCTTAGCACATGCAATGAGGGATTTTTAGCTTGGATAAGGTTTGGTAGGTTTATAACCTATGTTTCCATTGTGTCTCCATTTACTTCCTGTATGGTGAGCAGAACAAGGAGAGAAAGGAAATCTCTCCTCTGCACAGACAGCGACAGAAATATTAACTTTGCATAGCGGGGATGCCAAGAGTCTTTATTAACTTTGTATTGTTGTCTTTGTCCCAGCTGGTGATATTTAACTTTAGTGACTTTACCTGAGAAAGAAACAGGGTTTCTAATAGCTCCCTGCTGGCAGGGAATGCATGGTCTTCGGTGAGATGAGCTATTACTAGACAACATAACCACTGATACATATTGCAAATTATAAAACGTTAACACACACTGGAAAAATTATTTACATCAAGTGCATTTCTTACAGTTTAGTCTAAAAAGCATTGAATAGATAATACATTCCCTTTCAGCCTCGGTTCACATATGTGCAGTGCGGTATATTGTATGTGATTCGCACAGGAACCGTACCGCATTCCTGTACAAATCACATGCGATTTGTGTGCGGTGCGATTGGAGCCATACATTTTATATGGCTCTAATCGCATCCGCACCAAAAACATGCAGGACCCTTTTTTGTGTGTCTGCACTAGAATCGGATCACATGGGTATGCACACCTATGCGATCCGATTTTGCACATCGCTTTCAGGGTGTTGTTAACATATACACCCGCAGTGGTTCACATGAACGGGATGCTATTCTGATATGGTACAGAATTCGCACAGAAAACGCTGTGAATTCCAAACCACATCAGTGTGAACCAGGGCTCAAGCTTACTGCAGCATGAAACTGCAAATAGGACTGATAAAGGGTTTTGAATGAAAAAGGAGGGGGGAGGGAGGGGGCACACATTGAAAGGATTGGTCCATACACATTTCAAACTAAATTCTACCCTTTTACTGTTATACATGTTCACCATCTCTTTCCTCAATGCATTCTGCAAGGGCTTGTTACCTTGTGTGCTAGAATCAGGGATGTCCAACATTTTGACTGTCCTGGGCCACATTGGAAGAAGAGGAATTGTCTTGGGCCGCACATAAAATACACTAACAATAAGGATAGCCAATGAGCAGAAAAAGTCAGGCAGATCACAAGTTAATGATCACTGATAGATACAATGTATGTCTGAGTAATAAAGCTAAAGGTGAAGTTAAAGGGCAACATAAAAGGAGTGCGATATTTGACACAGTTTTTGACAAACTAACACATCAATATCTGGCTCAATGAATGTAGTAGCAATTCTCCATGAATTCTCAAGGTGCTCATCAGATATTTGGATCCTAATTTCACCCTTCATGTGCTTCATCATTTGAAATAGTTGCTAACAAAAAATAAATTTGCTGCCGAAAACTGTTGACATGAATAAGGCATGATTGTGAAGGGTGGGATATTTTTCTTTGGGAAAATAAAACTTGTAAAAGTCCAGTAAAGAAGCACTGTCAAATTTTGCTTTGACCGCATATGTTTGCAAAGTGTAAATGCATTTTTTTTTAAATTCTAGGAAAAAAAAAATCAACATTTTTAAGTAAGTTTACGATTTTGTGTTGGGCCACATTCATAGCCATTCTGGGCCACATGTGGCCTGTGGGCCAGTGGGTTGGACACCCCTGCTCTAAGGGCCAGTTCACACTACATGTGTTTCAGTTGCTTTTTTTCTGCATCCAAAATGCACAGAAAGTAGGTTATATGTCATAGTTCACATCAGTGCTCGCAGTTCCAGTGCAAGGCGGTTGCAGAAAAAAAAAAAAGTAGAACAAGCTGCGTTTTTCCTGCACAGTACTGTACTGGAATGTGGTAAAATGCATACAACACACAGTGGAACGTACATGTCCCTATTTAAATTGAAGAAAAAGAGAGGGGCAAAAATGAACCGAAGCGCATCAAAAACGCACTGGAACGTGTCAAAAAAGCATTAAAACTGCACTGGAATGCACCAAAAACACACATGCGGAAACGAATCCAGGAACGCATCTGGACTGCGTTTCTATAGTGTGAACTGGCCCTAAATGAATGCTCACATTATAACAATGTAAATGAAAGAGGTAAGAAGAGCAAACACAAAAGCCTTTTCTTAGAACACAATGTTAGTTAATTTATACGTCACAATCTTTTACATACAGTAGCAAATAAAAAAAAAAAAAAAAAAAAAAAAAAAAAAGAGTATTGTCCAGGTAGTGTTGCCAATTGGCAAGTGTCCTCAACTCTGGTCCAAGGATAGACCTATTTGCATTTGCCTTAGGCTAAGTTCACACTAGCTTTGTAAGCAGGCGATTTAGGGGCGTTTTTAACGCTCCTCAAACGCCTATGAAAATTATACACATGGCAGCATACAGTGCTGATCACACTGAAGCGTTAGCGTCACGGCAAAATTGCCACCTCATATAGAGTAAGGAGGAGCTGAAGCCTTTCAATGCCTCCAATTCACGTCTATGATGACGCTTCTCAAACACCTGGCAGGCGTTTGCGGGGCGTTAATACCATTAACTTCATTATAGGCATTTGTGGTGCAGTTGTAATGATTGGAAAACACCTATGAAATGCCTCAAAAATGCACATAGGGCATCTGAGGAGCGTTAAAAGCCGTCCCTAAATGCTAACACCTGTCAAACGCTATAGGGGCGTTCGGGAAGAAGTCAAGTGTGAACAAGTCCCAACTCTGTTCTCTATTGTCTCAGCAACATGTAGGCTCTTCCTTTATTTAATCCATAATACACTAAAACATGACAAGAAGAATCAGGTTGTTTATGGGGATCTAGAACAATTCATCCTTCATACAGGTCTAATCGTGAGACATTGTCATTCTTCAGTGATTAGAAAGCTGGATCACTATCCTAATATTAGGATTGCCTTCACGGAGAGTAGTCAGCATATCTTCTCTAACAAGAAGTATGGTAAAATATGCTATGGGAGTCTACAGGCATGCCTTGATATAACTGCAAAGTGAAACAAAAAGCGCACCAACCTTGCGCATTACCTCAGTAAACCGTAATTTTATTAAATTGAGAATAATACTCACAAACAACTAAGAAAATCAAGCATATAGGCCCTCAAATGAACTTAAGGAGTGTAGAGCCTGTGCGAGTCACATCATAGAGGTAGACTCTCAAAGTACGTCTGACACGTTTCGAAGGGGGGGTCCCTTCTTCATCAGAGCTCAGAAGGGACCCCCTTCAAAACGCGTCAATGTACTTTGAGAGTCTACCTCTACGATGTGACTCGCACAGGCTCTACACCCCTAAAGTTCCTTTGAGGACCTGTATGCTTGATTTACTACATTGTTTGTGAGTATTATTCTCAATTTAATAAAATGATGGTTTACTGAGGTAATGCGCAAGGTTGGTGCGCTTTTTGTTTCACTTTGCAGTACTGGTCAGGGTTCCCCAGCCTTGTTTAGAGCTGCACAATCATCTATGCATTGCTGGTCGAATTTTTCAAGTTCCGTTTCCATCCATCCACCATTGGTCTGGGTCATAGAGCGCAGGAGAGCTCGTTTCTGTTTCCAATGCCTTAATATAATCCTGTTTTGAGCCCAAAACAGACAGATGACCACTCCCTGCAAGGGAACATGCCCATGCTGATGGAAAGTTTACCATCAAAAGTCCATGTTGTCCTCAATTTTCTTAGTATAATCTTATCTGAAAGCGGTGTGAAAGCATGAAAGGACAAGATGCCTGAGTGATGAGCAGCAGAATATCACCCCAGCCTATTAAACCAATACACAGCAAGGTCACTTGACAATAAACTGAAGATAAACTATAATTAGGATAAAAGGTGGTGTAGCTCATAGGTAGAACTACAGCAAGTTTACATTTCTGCTCATTGAAGTTTTACAATGTCAGTAACTGTTTAGGGAGGATGGAATATCGATCCTTATGAGCGTTTGGTATAGAAGACCTTTCGGATCCTATATGCATGTGTCCACACTAGTGCTCGGAAGGCAGGGTGAGAAACAATTAGGCTTCATGATTCATCAAACTGCCATGGAATTTAAGGGCTAACTCCACTTTTGTGTGAAAAAAAATAGCAAATGATAAAAAAAATAGTATAGTGTATATACTGTAACTGCGACACAAGTTATATTGTAATTGAAAGTTATTACTTTTGCCCCTCCCTCTTCGATTGTAAGCTCCGAGGAGCAGGACCCTCCTATCCCTCTTGTATTGAACTGTATTGTTGCTGTATTGTCTCCCGTTATATTGTAAAGCACTGAGCAAACTGTTTGCGCTATATAAATCCTGTATAATAATAATAATAATTACTTTTCATTTTCAACCTACAGCTCTGTAACCCAGGCTTACTCTGCACATGGACACAGACAAACAAACAGCTATTTCTTCAGATTAACAAAATGAAGGAATCTGCAAAAAGGTTTGTTAAAATCCCTGCAATGTACACAGATCACCCAGAGGGGAATGTTTTTTTCCCCCTCAACAAAAGTGGAGTTACTCTTTACGTGCACACAAAGGTGTTTTTTCCACCAATATTAGCACGTCATTTTAGCATGCCCCATAGTATGTTCATTTTGATGGAATCAGAAAGTCTTGCTGTTTGTGTCCTGGTGACAATTATCTCCAGTTCATAAAGCGATATTTAGTCCAGAACGTCTCAGGAACAGCAGTTAAGGGGAAATCCTTCAATGGGGACAATGATTTCCCAATGCTTTGAAGAGATTCCCTCTCATTTCCGCTTATGACTCTTGGACAGGAAGTAAAAGAAAATCTCCTTGATGGGACATAGCAAAAAAAAAGAAACAAAAACCCTGACAGGTGACTTTACCATTACCCGCTCTATGATGAATCAAGGTCAATGTCTTGCTGTTTTGTGTCTAAGGATTTACCTAGGAGGCAAATACTGGTGTTAGCCTCCTAATTCCTAAGGACAGCTGATGGTGGAAACGTTATTTAGAGCTTCCAGTGGTGATGTACTTCCCAGATGTAGTCCTCATGCACACTGGACATTTTGATAAAGCTGGTACACTTAGCTGTGTAAAGTCACGTTAAAACCGTGAAATTTTCAGCATTTTTTAGCGTTTTTGCATTAGCGTTTTGCTGCATTTGCGTTTTTTAACCAGAAAAAAATATTAATATCCAAAAATGCTGGTTTGTGGCGTTTTTCAGCGTTAGAGCGTTTTTACAGCTAAAAAACTCTTCTAGAAACCCACAAGTCCTGAGTTTTTTTTCCAGCCAAAAAACGTTGATTCCAGTCTGTGTGTGCATGGACACATAGGATAACATGGGGGGGTTTACTAGCTGTAGAAAAAAAACATCAAAAGCCAAAAACAGCCGCTGTAAAAACGTCCAGTGTACGTGAAGACTTAGGGTCTGACACCGGTAACTGGCAGTTCTCCTTTAACCTCTATCAACAAGCTGTTCCCATCTATAGAACTGTCACTCACTGGACCTTTTTTTTTTTTTTCAATTACACCATCCGGCTGCTTAAACCCCATAAAAATCTCAGGACAGCAGCAGTTGCAGAAACACTCAATGCAGCCCGTCTGGCACCATCAGTTTTTCACCAATTTTAGTGTTTGATGTGAATGAACATTGAAGGCCCATTCACACATTTGCATTGCAGCAGTGGTCTCATTACATGTGTTATGGTGCCACTCGGTTTGATGGTGCCCTTACACACCAAGGCAATACATGCATTGAGCTGCTTCCACGATTGGCTGATTAAAAATGTAACAAATAAGCAGATATATTGGTGTACCTAAATAAATTGATTGGTGGGTGTATACAGCGTCATCACAGACTGCAATATTTTACAGTACATACAAATATTCTCATCAGGCCAGTGTGACTGCTATAGTCGTGCACTTTGTCATTATTATTTTTCTCTTCATTAAGGGCTAGTTCACACTAGCATTGGTCTCTGAAGAGCAATCTGTGTTCAGAATGCTCTTCAGAGCATTTGACGGGCAGTGAGGAGGTGTATTGCCTCCTCACTGTCTGTTTTAACCTCCTAAGCGCCACACTGCTGTCTTGCGGGGAAGTTGCACTGCAGCCCTATGCACTTGAATGGGCACTAGCACCTGCCGAAAATGACACGAGGCACAATTCCTGCCGTGGCCATGATGCTCGTTGCCACCCAACTGCTAGTGTAAATGAGCCATAACAGTTCAGTATTGGTAGTTCATAGAAAACTGACTGTGCAGAGGATTTGGTGATAACCATTCAGGTATACTGCAGATAGCGCATGCACCACCTGTTGTGTTATTCACAGTGCAATAGGTAATACATGTAGACTACATAGAACCATTCACATTGCACTGTGACAGAGAAGCCTGCACTCGAATGTCTCTTTCACATTCATCTGCAGTATTCTCATATAATATTCTACAGTGCTATACTGATTACTCAAATTAAATATAATAAACATCATATTATATAATCATATTATTAGAATTAATACCCATGTATGTGGCAGAAATATATATACAGGCATACCTCAGTTTACAAATTTAATGCGTTCTGCAGGATTTTTCGTATTGCGAAAGATTCATAAACTGAAACGCGGTTTCCCATAGGAATGCATTGAAAACCAATTCTTCCGTTCTGGAGGTCAGAAAAAAGTAAAAAAAAGTCTTATCTGTTCAAAACTCTTTATAAAGTGCACTTTAAAGGCATAGTACTGTACAGGGACATAATTAAAAACAAATTTGTAAATGCATTGAAAACCAACTAATACATTCCGGAGGTCAGAAGAAAGTCTGATCTGTTCAAAACTCTTTATAGAGTGCACTTTAAAGGCATAGTACTGTACAGGGACATGATAAAAAACAAATTTGTAAATGCATTGAAAACCAATTAATGCGTTCGTATTGCAAAAAAAATTTGTAAAACAAAAATTACGTTAACCGAGGTGTTCGTAAACTGAGGTACGCCTGTATATATAAAACCCTGACAGGTTCCCTCTCCACTCTATCCAATACCAAAAAGAAATAAATATATTTTGCCTTCAGTTATACTTTAAAGTGGAACTCCAGGAACTCAGACACTTTTAGGCCTAATGCACACTGGATGTTTTTAAAGCTGCTTCTAGGGGCCTCTGGCATTTTTTTTCTGCCTCTAAATGCCCCTGCATGTTAGCCTATGTGTCCATGCACACATAGATGTTTAGAGGAATTTAGAGACGGGGTGCCTAGAGGCAGCAAAAACCCCCACTGCCAGTACATCAAGCAGCAGCGGTGTTTTGGCAGGAAAAAAATGATTGACACATGTAGATACGACAAAACTCCGCATAAGTGCTAATTTAGCGCTTAAGCGTTCATTTCCAGACCAGAATAAATTATTATCACTAATTTAATTAACACCCAAGCGCTTGATGTGCCTAAATCTGTTACATGCATCAAGCATTTTTTCTGCTAAAACACCACAGCCAGGAGAAAAGGCATCTAGGGGAGATGGCAAAATGTCCAGAGTGCATGAGACTTAATAAGTGTGCTGGCTTACTATGGGTTAAGTCTAATGAGCTGCATGCCACCTAGTGGACTTATCTCTCTAATTTACAACTGACAGTTTTAGTGAGCCCAGAGAGTATAGCTATCACTATATCCCCAGCGCTCTGACAGGAGAGTTGCTGCTCTCATACAGCAACAGCACCAGATTTATAGTGTGAATTGTATTCCTAGCACTCAGTAAAAATGTAAATAAAAGATATAAATCTACAAGGTGGCATGTGCTTCATTGGAATTAACCCATAGTGAGCCAGCACATTTTAGACAGGGGTTGTATTCCTGGAGTTCAGCTTTAAAGAATTTTAAGCTGCAATATATTACATTTTTGCTTTCGGGTTTAAAAATATATACAAAAAAAAGAGGAAATGTAAGCAGCACATACCTTCACCTTATCAGAGAAAAAACAGCAGTGACAGGACATGAGTTTCCTAACCTGTACAATTGCTAATACCCCAAGAAGCTTCAGCCAGCACAGTCTAATGGACATCTCATAGACAATAGATGACCACCCACCCCACAGACAGTGTCGAGATCAGGAGACTATCTGTGGGCAGATTCAGGCTATTCACTACAACTGCAGCAACCACAGGACGTTCACTCACAGAAGGTCATGCATAGTCAAGCTGGGGCAGATGTTTGAAGGTATCGGGTTGTTATGACCAATAGTACAAGCTGACCACAGTGACAAATTACTGAATTGCCATACACAAGTACACTGCTCCCATATGACAGGCAATCACTGCTGCTATCAAGTAGGGCAGAAAGTTCCCAACAGGAACAAAGGTTAGGGTAATGATATCACTTCTTTAGATACCACTTTTCTGAATGCTTGGTAAAAAAACGTTCCATTCTTCACATTTTCATTTAGGTATAATACATATGTAAAATCTACAGTTCTGTTTATAAAAGTATTAGTACTTAACATAAAATGGAATTCTATATTAGTTACCTTCAGCAGGACATTAATAGGTGATGAAGGTATGAATAGGACATAGGCACTCTGAGTGTTCTATTGTGACTTGACTTAAATGGTCTGTGGATCACAAAAGTTTGGGAACTGCTGCCTTATGGCACGACTATTTACTGAAAGGACAGTTCATACATCTGCCTCACTGGGAATGTACAGAAGGATGCTGATAATTAGTACACAGTACATGTACCACCTGTTGTGCTATTTACAGTGCAATAGGTAGTCACCTTTTTGCCTATAACTATATTGTAGAGCAAGGTCACACTGTAGATCAGGATGAAGGTCAAAAGATGTCACACATTCTATCATTGTTAGGAAAATGAGGACATTGAGTGTTAAGAGCAGGCTCACCTGGACACTCATGGTTTACCTAAAGAACTGCAATAAATGTTAAAGTTTATATTTACAGATAAATAGTGCAGCTTGCTCCAGTAACATTGTGGAGTATTTATGGATGTTTTCACCAAGGAGATATGCCTGTTCTATAATCAGGTCCTTGTAAAGCACAGCTTTCTCTGCAATCAGAGTTGAAGCTTCTGATAAGTAGATAATTATAGGCTGCAGGTACCCATCAGTGAACGGAGTTAAGTCAATATATGGAACAGAGTAAAGAGCCACCAACATCAAAACCAAAACTAGAAGTGCCACAGCTCCAGTTCTAAGAGAGGGGAACTTCAGATGAACTCTTTGAGGCTTGGTGGGTGTCTTCTGCGGTAGACCTAGTTTATCAACATCTATGAGTCTGATGTTATCCCACATGCTGGTATCAAAATTTTTCATACAAGAAATGGCAGCGATATCTGCAGGAGATGGCAATGGAGCTTTAATACGTTGAACTTTTTCTCGAAACTCCTCCATTTTCTGAAGAAAAAGAAATGGATCTGTGATGTTCTTAAAATCCTCAACAATGTCACAAGCCTTCTTCTTCTCATTCATAATGGAGTTCACATTGTTGATCTCTGGATCATACGCTTGCATGACTTCGAGTTTCATTGTTTCGAAATCTGAGAGGATTTCATTTTTCTTCTGCTCTAGCACATGCTGCAACTTTTCAAAGTAAGCCTTCACTGTGTCAGAATCCTTTGTCAGCAACTGAAGAGCTTCTCTCTTGCTGGTCTCCAATACATTCAAGTGGGTTTGGATGTCCATGTTTTGCCAGTTTTCAATCCCATGGCACAAGGTTTCCAAAGAACGCTTCTCCTGACTATAGGCATCATCAAAGGAGGAGAACACATGGTCTTTGTGCTCTCCACTGGTAGCACAGAAACCACAGATTAGCTTTAGGTCTGTGGAGCAAAAGATATTAAGGGGTTGTCCATTGTGATCCTTACATATTGGCATGGTTGGAGTGGCTTTAATCTTGTTATATTTCTCCACAATTCCTTTTAGCACATAGTTAACCTGATGGCTGTTGCCACCCATTGTTGAAATTTCTTTACGACAGGTAGGACATTTAAAGCTAGAAGGTCTCCATAGCAGGTGCCTAGAATTGCCTTCAAGAACACCTTCTAAGCATTTCTTGCAGAAATTATGTGAGCAAGGTAAAACTCGAGGGTCCTCAAAGACACAGTGACAGATGGGGCATTTCAGCTCTTCTTCCAGAACATCCATTGTATTCTAAAGAAATGACACAAGTCAAACATAACATTCCAAGACAACATAATCACTAAACTTCACGAAGCATGTATAAGATCTTATTGTGCAGTTTCTTATATATGGGTGCACAGAAAATCCTGCTCATCAAACTAAGCCGGCTTTAACAGGCCATAATGTCAGATAATGGTAAAGCCAGAACTATGACACTGCAATGTATATATACATGTCTCTAAATAAAACTAACAGAAGTAAAGATGACTTACAGTGGGGCAAAAAAGTATTTAGTCAGCCACCAATTGTGCAAGTTCTCCCACTTAAAAAGATGAGAGAGGCCTGTAATTGGCATCATAGGTAGACCTCAACTATGAGAGACAAAATGAGAAAAAAAATCCAGACAATCACATTGGCTGATTTGGAAAGAATTTATTTGCAAATTATGGTGGAAAATAAGTATTTGGTCATCTACAAACAAGCATGATTTCTGGCTCTCACAGACCTGTACCTTCTTCTTTAAGAGGCTCCTCTGTCCTGCACTCATTACATGTATCAATGGCACCTGTTTGAACTTGTTATCAGTATAAAAGACACCTGTCCACAACCTCAAACAGTCACACTCCAAACTCCACTATGGTGAAGATCAAAGAGCTGTCGAAGGACACCAGAAACAAAATTGTAGACCTGCACCAGGTTGGGAAGACTGAATCTACAATAGGCAAGCAGCTTGGTGTGAACAAGAACTGTGAGAGCAATAATTAGAAAATGGAAGACATACAAAACCACTGATAATCTCCCTCGATCTGGGGCTCCACACACGATCTCACCCCGTGGGGTCAAAATGATCACAAGAACGGTGAGCAAAAATCCCAGGACCACATGGGGGGACCTAGTGAATGACCTGCAGAGAGCTGGGACCAACGTAACAAAGGCTACCATCAGTAACACACTACGCCGCCAGGGACTCAGATCCTGCAGTGCCAGACGTGTCCCCCTGCTTAAGCCAGTACATGTTCGGGCCCGTCTGAAGTCTGCTAGAGAGCATTTGGATGATCCAGAAGAGGATTGGGAGAATGTCATATGGTCAGATGAAACCAAAATAGAACTGTTTGGTAGAAACACAACTCGTCGTGTTTGGAGGAGAGAGAATGCTGAGTTGCATCCAAAGAACACAATACCTACTGTGAAGCATGGGGGTGGCAACATCATGCTTTGGGGCAGTTTCTCTGCAAAGGGACCAGGACGACTGATCCATGTACAGGACAGAATGAATGGGGCCATGTATCGTGAGATTTTGAGTGCAAACCTCCTTCCATCAGCAAGGGCATTGAAGATGAAACGTAGCTGGGTCTTCCAACATGACAATGATCCCAAACATACCGCCCGGGCAACGAAGGAGTGGCTTCGTAAGAAGCAATTCAAGGTCCTGGAGTGGCCTAGCCAGTCTCCAGATCTCAACCCCATAGAAAACCTTTGGAGGGAGTTGAAAGTCCGTGTTGCCCAGCGACAGCCCCAAAACATCACTGCTCTAGAGGAGATCTGCATGGAGGAATGGGCCAACATACCAGCAACAGTGTGTGCCAACCTTGTGAAGACTTACAGGAAATGTTTGACCTCTGTCATTGCCAACAAAGGATATATAACAAAGTATTGAGATGAACTTTTGATATTGACCAAATACTTATTTTCCACCATAATTTGCAAATAAATTCTTTCCAAATCAGCCAATATGATTGTCTGGATTTTTTTTCTCATTTTGTCTCTCATAGTTGAGGTCTACCTATGATGCCAATTACAGGCCTCTCTCATCTTTTTAAGTGGGAGAACTTGCACAATTGGTGGCTGACTAAATACTTTTTTGCCCCACTGTATACATGAATGACCCATTTGCTACTGTGTGCAGCCAAGGACCATTTCTACAAAAATGCATATGTGCCTCACGTCACCTTTGCTTTCTGGCAGAACTATATGTTGAACAGCTATAAAAGTCACTGAAGTTGATAAAATGATTATATTTGACAGTTTGAAGTAGATGTTTCCTTATTTTCTATCTTGGGGTCAACCTTTATATCAAACAATAAGTGAAGGAATATCTCCAATGGAGCCTCTGACAGCATTAAAATCTGATGGGGGGGGGGGGGTTTCCAATCCTGCCACACTCTATCCAAAGCTTAAAATATGGGGTATAGATACACTTTAAAGTACAGCTGAACTCAAAAAGCAATTTTCATTTGTAATAGGTATCATCTAGAAGTGTTAAAGCCTGTTTAATCAAGTGTGCTACAGCGTACACCCGAGTGAGGGCCACTCACATGGGGATGCACCATTGTTTCATGTATGCCTGTGCAGGCAGTTTCATTCATGTTAACTGGGGTGCAACGGCTGCATGGACACAGCTGCTGCATCCAATTTGACAGCTGTGGAGGTTTACGCCCCAAGCGTAGACAGTGTGCACCCGAACAACTGTCAGATTGGCAATGGCAGCTGTGTCCATGCAGCTGCTGCATCCCAATTAACTTGAATTTGACTGCCTACATGTGGACACAGGGAAAACTTGAGGGGGGGGGGGGGGGCGGGCAGGGGATCACACAGGGGCCCAATCACAGCAGGAAGGGGATAGGAGGGGTGGCAGGGCAGCATGTAGAGGAACCGATCGCCTTCATTTTCCACCTGCAGTCATGACATTGATCGGGAGGGGGCTGGCCAGTGCTCAGCTTTCTCAGCAAAATTCTAGATTTGCATACCTCAGCCCCCTAATTTTGGGTCACCAAGGGCACTACGGAAAAATGTATTCCATTAGTGCAGGTATCTGAGGTTGTCTGTATTGTAATTATATGTATTTATAAAAATAAGTGTTACATTTTACCTTAGGAACTCGACTTTTAATTCTTTATGTTACTTGATTTTTTTATTTAATAAGATACTTTTTGTAGACATACTGTGCTGTAGCGAGTACTTCATAACTTCATGGCCAGAGCAAAAGTTGTGACTCTGCACAGCCAGCGATTACCTGCGTTGCATCCAACAGCTTAACAACTACAAGCCAGATGGGACTTGTAGTTCATTCATTCATTCACAGTTCTCTGTGAATGAATGACACAGCTGTGCAGGCAGAGACAGCGGGTGCGGAAAGAGGATCCTCCACCCACTGTCTTAAGGAATGTGGGGGACTGCTCCAAAGTAACATTACGCTTATAACATGTTACAAAAGGTGAAACTCCTTTAAAAAGTTGGATGTCCCATCACTTCCTGCCCTGGTGTAAATCTATCCATCGAGCACAAAGACCTGGGGTTGTAACATTGCACCACTCATGCACACAGGGCATCTGTTTAGCCCCTCTTGCAGGAAAAAAGATGCTTAAAAAATGTGCCTAAAGCTGCGTGTTGCATGCGCATTAACCACTTCCTGTCCGGACACTCTTACCCCCTTCCTGTCCAGGCCAATTTTCAGTGCTGTCACACTTTGCATGACAATTGTGCAGTCATGCAAAGTGTACCCATATACTTTGCATGACCCATCTGTACCCATATGAATTTTTTTTTGCATTTTTTTGAGACAGATAAAACTTTATTTTGGTGGTATTATTCACCACTAGGATTTTTATTTTTTTTGCTATATAAATGAAAAAATTTTGTCCAAAAATTTTGAAAAAAAGTGTTTATCTTATAAAATGCCGCAAATAAATAATCTTTCTTCAGAAATCTTGGCCAAAATGTATTCAGTTATCTTTTTAGTAAAGAAAAAAGTAACCCAAATTAGTTTATAACCAAAAATTATAATTTAATAAAAAAAATTCACATATTTTATTTTTTATATTATTATTTATGGGTTTTTTTTTTTTAACATACTGACACCCTAGCAGCACAGTGTCACCATAGTGACTGTACTACTTGTGGGGGGTGATGAAGATTTATTTTTTTTTGTACACTGATTGCTTTTACAGCCTTTATGGGTGTAAAAGCAATCATTTCTCCTTCTCTCTGGCTGCATTCTTGCAGCCATTGAAAAATACTGTGTGAGCTGTGATTGGTCACAGCTTGTCACATGGTACAAGGCTGTTGTGAATAGCCTTGTACCATGTGACCTTTCAGAGAGAACCATACAGGGATCTGTTCTAGTAATTGCCCCTTCGCTGTGCTGATCACCCTCCCTGCCCACATCCGATTCACTCAGCAGCTTGTGCCCCCCCTGCTGTCCTGGGCCCCATACAGGAGGACTGGTGGCCCCCCCTTAACCACGGCCCTGCCCGGCAGCCTTAGCAGCTGTGGGCTTGTAGGTTTCAATAAACTACTACGGTGCTGTGGAGTGCTGTGGTAGTTCATTGAAGCTTCGTGTCAGAATATCTGCTTAACCGTACATCCCGTACAGCATGGAGATATTCTGACAGGTCTGCAGGAGACATGCATGGCATCAGTAATCTATTGATCACTGGTGCAATGCTTTCCAGGCTCCTGTGGACAAAAATAATAAATGCACATTTTTTTACCTGCAAAAAAAATGCATGGATTATTTTTGTCCAAAATGTAAACTTATCCTTTAAGACTCTCCAAGCATTTGAGCATCAAAGAATTCCATTGGCCAGAATAGTCATTTATTTCAGCCACTGGAATGCTTTAACGTTCTAAACGCATTTACACACGTTGTCTGGCATTTTTTCTGCTCTTTAGCTCCTCTCCTGAACTTGCTCGTGATGGTTTTTTTTGCAGCCCGTAAATGCTCCTCTTCTAATATATAGCTCGGTCTTTGTTCTGACAGTATGCAGTGAGCGTGCTCCCAGCATATACACAACAGCCCCCCCAACAATGCATATGTACACCTTGTGGGTGTTAAAGCCCATGCTTTTGCCACGACACAATTATCCTGTAGTCGTAAAGGAGTTAAACAAATGCACCAAATAAAAAACTGACATGTCCTTAATAAAATGTAAACATTACTTAGTTATGCAATTTGTAAGGGTGTGTGTTAATGGGCTTTTGTTTGCATCACAATGGTTTCTTTCCCAATACAAGTCTATGGAAATGGAAAAGCGGCTGAAGGAGGTCCATTTTATTCTCTTTCCTCTTCTTCTCTATACCTCACTTGTTGTCATCTCTTTCATATCTACACCCTGTTCATTCAACAAGCTTTATTAGACAATTAATTCTCTTGTATCATACTGTCCTTAACCACTTTTACCCCCTTCCAGTCCAGGCCAATTTTCAGCTTTCAGCGCTATCACACTTTGAATGACAATTGCGCGGTCATGCAACACTGTATCCATATGAATTTTTTTGCATTTTTTGAGACATAAAACTTTATTTTGGTGGTATTTATTCACCACTGGGATTTTTATTTTATTTTTTTTGCTATATAAATGAAAAAGTCCAAAAAGTTTGAAAAAAAGTGTTTTTCTTTTAACATTTTGCAAATGAATAATCTTTCTTCATAAATCTTGGCCAACATGTACTCGGTTATCTTTTTAGTAAAAAAAAAATAACCCAAATTAGTTTATAACCAAAAATTATAATTTTTCTAATTTTTTTTTACTTTTTTTTAATTTTTGTATATTATTATTTTTAACATACTTTCACCCTAGCAGTACAGTGTCACCATAGTGCCACTGTACTACTTGTGGGGGGTGATGAAGCTTTTTTTTTTTTTTTTTTTACATAAAGACTGTAAAAGCAGTCATTTCTCCTCTCTGGCTGCATTCTTGCAGCCATTGAGAAATACTGTGAGAGCTGTGATTGGTCACAGCTTGTCACATAGTACAAGGCTGTTGTGAATAGCCGTGTACCATGTGACCTTTGTGATCATTCACAGATTTCACTAGTAGTAAGCAATGATGTCAGAAGTGACATCTTGCTTACTACTATTCATGTGATAACTGATTGGCCAATCAGCAATCACATGATCGGGACCTCACACAGAGGTCTCGTACAGTGATCGATGTTCGGCCACAGCGGGCACCGGATCGCGCTGCCGCGTGCTCCCAGGGAGCACGTACAGCTTGAAAATGTGGGTGCCGTTTATGAACGGCAACCAGTTCCTGCACTGTTCCCGTCCGGTCATTTATGTACATGGGCCGGACAGGAAGTGGTTAAACTAACTTTCATCTAAACTGTCAAGCCTCTGAAAAGTGATGCACATTCAGATCGCTTTCCAGAAGTGTTTGACAGGTGGTGAGGAGACAAATGCTGTACCATGCAGTTGTGGGATGTTTGTCACACTGCCGTATTCACTTGACTGGGTCATGTCTGCCGAGTGATCATTTATGCTCTGGGTGCAAACTAAAGCATCATAACCACGTCATATGAACACCACTGTTCTCTGCCTTTGCAGCTTAAGGGGGGTGCTAAAAACAAAGCTCAAACACGTTTTTAATACCCCCCCCCCCCAACCACAAGCCGTTAACTTGTATTTTAAGGCCCACAGTTATAAGGCAATGGAATGGCCTTACTGTACTGCACACACACAAACAAAAATGCCCCCACAGCAGCATCATTAATTGACAGAGACCTGTCACCGTGGAAGAGCGACTCATAGTTCTGAATATAACACAAGTGCGGTGACCTCACTGCACTTGTAGTCCACTCATGCTTTCTCCAACCCAGTAAATGAAGGTCCATATCACATGAAGGACTTTTCCCGAATAGTTTCCCGAAGCCAGGAGCACTGCACCCATGATCCACTAATACAAAAATACATACAGTCAGGTCCATAAATATTGGGACATCGACACAATTCTAACATTTTTGGCTCTATACACCACCACAATGGATTTGAAATGAAACGAACTGCAGACTGTCAGCTTTAAATTTGAGGGTATTTACATCCAAAGCAGGTGAACGGTGTAGGAATTACAACAGTTTGCATATGTGCCTCCCACTTGTTAAGGGACCAAAAGTAATGGGACAATTGGCTTCACAGCTGTTCCATGGCCAGTTGTGTGTTATTCCCTCATTATCCCAA
The DNA here is from genome assembly GCF_062004578.1 of Staurois parvus. Lineage (NCBI taxonomy): Eukaryota > Metazoa > Chordata > Amphibia > Anura > Ranidae > Staurois > Staurois parvus. The sequence continues at coordinate 521,555 of NW_028318557.1, read as the reverse complement.
TTACAATGAGCAGATAAAAGGTCCAGAGTTCATTTCAAGTGTGCTATTTGCATTTGGAATCTGTTGCTGTCAACTCTCAAGATGAGATCCAAAGAGCTGTCCCTATCAGTGAAGCAAGCCATCATTAGGCTGAAAAAACAAAACAAACCCATCAGAGAGATAGCAAAAATATTAGGCGTGGCCAAAACAACTGTTTGGAACATTCTTAAAAAGAAGGAACGCACCGGTGAGCTCAGCAACACCAAAAGACCCGGAAGACCATGGAAAACAACTGTGGTGGATGACCGAAGAATTCTTTCCCTGGTAAAGAAAACACCCTTCACAGCAGTTGGCCAGATCAAGAACACTCTCCAGGAGGTAGGTGTATGTGTGTCAAAGTCAACAATCAAGAGAAGACTTCACCAGAGTGAATACAGAGGGTTCACCACAAGATGGAAACCATTGGTGAGCCTCAAAAACAGGAAGGCCAAATTAGAGTTTGCCAAACGACATCTAAAAAAGCCTTCACAGTTCTGGAACAACATCCTATGGACAGATGAGACCAAGATCAACTTGTACCAGAGTGATGGGAAGAGAAGAGTATGGAGAAGGAAAGGAACTGCTCATGATCCTAAGCATACCACCTCATCAGTGAAGCATGGTGGTGGTAGTGTCATGGCGTGGGCATGTATGGCTGCCAATGGAACTGGTTCTCTTGTATTTATTGATGATGTGACTGCTGATAAAAGCAGCAGGATGAATTCTAAAGTGTTTCGGGCATTATTATCTGCTCATATTCAGCCAAATGCTTCACAACTCATTGGACGCCGCTTCACAGTGCAGATGGACAATGACCCAAAGCATACTGCAAAAGCAACCAAAGAGTTTTTTAAGGGAAAGAAGTGGAATGTTATGCAATGGCCAAGTCAATCACCTGACCTGAATCCGATTGAGCATGCATTTCACTTGCTGAAGACAAAACTGAAGGGAAAATGCCCCAAGAACAAGCAGGAACTGAAGACAGTTGCAGTAGAGGCCTGGCAGAGCATCACCAGGGATGAAATCCAGCATCTGGTGATGTCTATGCGTTCCAGACTTCAGGCTGTAATTGACTGCAAATGATTTGCAACCAAGTATTAAAAAGTGAAAGTTTGATTTATGATTATTATTCTGTCGCATTACTTTTGGTCCCTTAACAAGTGGGAGGCACATATGCAAACTATTGTAATTCCTACACTGTTCACCTGATTTGGATGTAAATACCCTCAAATTAAAGCTGACAGTCTGCAGTTAACGCACATCTTATTCGTTTCATTTCAAATCCATTGTGGTGGTGTATAGAGCCAAAAATGTTAGAATTGCGTCGATGTCCCAATATTTATGGACCTGACTGTACATAAATAAATGCACGTTTGCTTTTCTGGACTAAACCTTTTTTATACAAACACTCGAAGTATGGTAGCACCCAGATGATGTTGAGTTCCCCTTTAAACTCTAACACTTCTAGCAGCCTGTGTTTGTAGAAGCAAGGTTTTTGGCTCATCTTCCCCCCTCCCATATTTCCTGTGGATGGGTCTGTAGCTGGTATTTCTTATCTGCAGCTGCTGGCCAAATTTATTCTGCAGAGTTTAGGAAGCCTTTTGAGTGTATAGAAAGTAGGAAAGGAATGTATGCCTTGTGACGTAATCCTTGGTATATACGCATGTAAGAGGTTTTCTATAACTCACTTAGTAGATGAAGGCACAAGCCATCTGTTGAGTCAAAACAGCGCTGTTTTTAATAAATCAGTTGCTTCCTTCAGAAGTCCGAGTCTGGAGTTTTATCTGATTTTGCGGAAATTGCTACTACAGAAGGCCTCATTCACACGGGGTGTACATAACCATCCACCTGTAGAGAGCCGTGTGTACTCACATGGGAATGCCCAGGAGTTCCATGCATCTCCGTAGGGGACGTCACATTGGGAGCAGCGGTAGGGTTGTCACCTCATCCCTTTAATTACACAGGTTCTGGGGCTAATTTAATGCTGATAAAGGCACTAAGTGAATTTAATTACCACTTTAATCAGCCACAGAACCTGTGTAATCAATATGTGTTCGGGTTTAAAGGGATAAGATGGAAACCCTAGGCTGTGTCCATGCAACTGCTGCTTTACAATTGAAAACAATGGGACTGCCTGCATGAGGATGCATGGACCGCCTGTGCGTCCCTGTGCAGGTAAAGATGGTCCTCCACAGGCGTATGGTTATGTACTACCCATGTAAATGACGTCTAAACTAGCAAGTTAAAAGTACTGCATGCAAAGCTGTAGTGCATATTTATAAAGCAGTGACTCTGACAGGTGCATTAAAGGACAGCAATTGATTCACCACCAATAAATGTCTGAAAATCTCACTCACTGCTTTATATGTGGAAAAAGAGCAAACAGGTGGAGCAAACACCTAGTGCATTGTCCAAGGTTTATTAGAAAGTCAAAAAGACGAAAACATACTCACAGACATAGCATGTTTGTAAAGCTTAGTATGGAAATGGCCACAACAGAGGGCAGGGTGTTCCGACTGTCAGTGTGGTCCGCTTCTAACGCGTTTCGGGGACGAGTCCCTTTCCTCAGAGCTAGTGTATGTTTTCATCTTTTTTACTTTCTAATAAACCTTGGATATTTCACTAGGTGTTTGTGCCACCTGTTTGCTCTTTTTCCAGTTGTTGATTTCCCTGACTGAGGAGGGCAGCATCCCCAAAACGCTATCCATAGGCCATCTTTTGCCATGGTTCCCCTGGCTTCACTTTGGCAGTTGATTTCTGGAGCGCTGGAGAGTATACACTGTCATACTGTGCAGTTGTAAAGTGCCAAGTGACTGGTAGACTCAATGGTGGTGCTCCGTAATAGTTGAATTGCGCACTAACCAGAAGTATAATAATAATACGCGTTATATATTATATCCCGAAGTATCCTCATCAGGTATAGGTCTGGTCAAATCTGGTAGTCCTCCCTCAGGGTGGTCATCATCAGGTTCCCAGAAGCCAAGATTAATCGGATCCAGATAGCCAGAGGTCCATGTGGATGGAGCTGTCTGCTAACAGAAAGTCTTCCTCCTCTTGGAAAGGGCCTTGTGAATAAATACTCCTCTGTGCATACCTTTGTTTAGCTATGAGGTACTCAGACTACAGTTTTCCCAGCTCTCTGCTCCTTCCCTCACAGCCTTGAGGAGGAAGACTTTCTGTTAGCAGACAGGTCCATCCATTCCCTAAACAGGGACCTCTGGCTATCTGGATCCGATTAATCCTGACTTCTGGGCACCTGATGATGACCATCCTGAGGGAGGACTACCAGATTTGACCAGACCTATACCTAATGAGGATACTTCGGGATATAATATATAATGCGTATTATTATTATACTTCTGGTGAGTGCGCAATTCAACTATTACTCACGGAGCACCACCATTGAGTCTACCAGTCACTTGGCACTTTACAACTGCACAGACTGTTCATATTAAATCATATTTTAATCATTGCGAATACATATTGACAATTCTTAGCGCTGCACTATTTATTCCTTCTGTTGTTTAAGGCTTGTGTTGGTTACCTTGAGTGCACAGCAGCTTTTTGGCTAGCGCTCACTTTTACCATTGATTTTTATACACGGTCATACTGCTTTATATGTGTTTTGTGGCTTTTCCAGAAGGTCTCCCATCTGCTGTGCAGGCATTCTAAGAGGATGAAAGAAAGAGCGCACAAACCTTGCGCATTACCTCAATAAATAGTGACTAATTTTATTATTAAGGAAATATACTCACAAAGTGATGGTATAACAGGCATAAGTAACCATAATCCAAACAGGGTTACAGGTAAATATAAAAAGAGGGGGGGGGGAATGAAGGCTAACGCGTTTCGAAGGGTGCTCCCTTCTTCATCAGAGCTGGGTTGAGCAGATAGAGACTTCAGTATGGCAGAGTTCCCATGGCAAGGAGACATTCAGCCACTGAGTGTCAGTATTACAGCAGTTCAGCCTGTTTAGTGTCAGTTTTATCAAGCTTCCCCCAGCTTCATGATAGAGCTGCACAACCTCTGATCACCAGCGGATGAACACACAACACGCTGCTTGTTACTAACGCCCGTTTGATCTGAGTCTTTGAGCGCAGGAGATAATGGATTTTTGGTGACGGCATTCTAAGAGGACCTGGGATTCTGTATGACATATTTGCTTTAGCTCTGCTGGCTGCACAGCTAAGGCCTCATTGACAGGCACGTGATTATTTGCATTCACTTTAGTTTATACAGCATTTCTCAATGCATGTGATGATTTTAAAGTGTTACTAAACCCAAAACGGTAAAATCAATCTGTATATGTAGTAAAGCATGCTTGTTCTACTTACTGTGGAACCTAAGGGGTTATTCCTCCACATTGTGTAAAAAGGCAGTTTGATCCCGTATTCTCTGATCCTCCCATTATTCTACTGTCCCCAATCCATCTGCCGATAGAACAGAACCTTGGGGGGCAAGCTGCACATGCTCATTTGGTGTGTATTTCTAGAGAGTTTTTTTTTTCTTTGGAGAGTGCATGTGATCAGTACAGGGCCAATCAGCACTGTCCAGACAGAGGTCAGGGGTTATGCAGCCTCATAAGCCAATCAAGGGAGAATGAAAACTCCTCCTGCAAGCTTTAACACGTGCTCTGCTGGACACTGATAGAAGTCACAAGACTGCTCCAACTGCTGATGAGAAAAGGTATTTAGCAGTTTATATTTACTAAAATAATTGCATTTCCATGTTGTGTGTACTGTGGGAGACCAGATATAGTGAATGCAGGGTCCTGGGTTTAGTAACACTGTAAGTATCATAATGCACACTGCACATTTATTTGCATTCAGTTTATCTGCACTTAGAAAAAATAGAAATATGTGCATCTAGGGGTAGATTAGATACTTTGAATGCCTCTAAATGCGTGAACGTACATTCAGGCCTCGTTTGCTCCATGCATGCAGAATAACTAATGGAAACTGATGTGCAGATTTCACTTGCAGAGACATTAGTTTACATCAGTTTTCATGTGCATCACAATGAGTTTTATACATGTTGCAGATTCCTGTGCAGAAAATGCACAAGATACTAGTTTTGTGGTGTGAACAGGGCACATAGAGAACAATTGATTTCATTGTGCCCTTGCAGAACATGTGCAGAAACATGGCTGTGTTTGCACCATGGTGTGGATCAGCCCTTAGGGCCGGTTCACACCATATAAAGTCCGGATGCATTCCGGATGCGTGTCTGTATGCACGTTTTTGACGCACTCGGGTGAGTTTTTGATGCGTTCCGGTTAATTTTTTCCCCTTTTTCTTCAACTTAAATAAGGACATGTGCATTCTGGTGTGTTAATAGTGCGTTTAGGTGTGTTTTTGTATGCGTTTTATTGCATTCCAGTACAGTTCAGTGCAGAAAAAATGCAGCATGTTCTACTTTTTTTCTGCACAGGAAGCTGACTGGAAATTACTGCATTGGTGCGAACTATGCCATTGGAAACCATGTAACCTACTATCAATGCATTTTTGATGCAGAAAAAAACCCGCACTGGACTGCATGTGGTGTGAACTGGCCCTTAAAGTCAGGAGAGATTGATCTGGGATGTAAAAACAAACTTTATACTTCCCAGATCAGTTTCTTCTGTGTTTAAAGTAGCCTCTACGCAACTTCTCTTTGAAATCTGCTGTGTAGGAAAGAGTTAGTTCTCATTAGGTATATGGCATCTTTAAGATCGCTATCATTTCTTTATGGTCTTTCTGTACTCCTGGTGCTGCGACTGGAGTGTTGTGACATAGCATGTTTGTAAAGCTTAGTATGGAAATGGCCACAACAGAGGGCAGGGTGTTCCAACTGTCAGTGTGGTCCGCTTGCTGACGCGTTTCATAGAAGCTGTACTGTCACTTGTCCACCCTTCTCTCCACTTGCCCAATTACAAAATGCTTAGTATTCTGTAAAAGGAAAGTGGAGAGAGGGCAGACAAACGACAGTACGGCTTCAATTTATGACAGCCACGGCACTCCACTCGCAGCACCAGGAGTATAGCAAGACCTAGATTATCCAGCCTAAATTAAAGTGTAAATAGTAAAGAAATGACAGCAATGCTTAAAATGCCACAAACCTTATGGGGACTAACTTTTTAAAATAAGATTTAGCCTGAAGCTGTACTTTAAATAATACAAACGCAGGTGGACCGTGTGAAGGGCAAAGGTTGGTAATATACTGCCTACAGACTGAATGAAAACATCAAAATAGATTCTTCCATCTACGCTATACAGTACAGATAGACAAATTTCCTGCTGTGGCTATTGTATTTGGAAAGACAGCTGCAGTGGGAATACCCAAACAGTGGCTACATCTGAATGGATTCAGTTGCTGTTTGGCCAAAGTTTTTTTATTCTTTGCTGGGCTCCTTGGATTTTCAAACAAAAGATATCAGGCGGAAGGGTGGAAGCAAGGCAGCAAAATCCACACAGTGTATGGCCAGCTTTAGAGGTCATAGGCTTTCCATACCTCCCTCTCAGGATATCATTATGCTCCTACGTTTCCATACAGGGTAGAACACATCGCTGTTGGGGCGGTCCTTTTTTTTCTCTTCGTATTTGTTGGCAGCTGCATTTTTAAAAACAAATACCATAAAGCCACTTAAAACAGTGTACGGATTAGGGTGGGGATAGAAACACCATTTTCCCTCAGGGCTTCTGGCAAAGAATATAAAAAAAAAAAGTTCTTACGGAGAACTTCCCACAAGAGAATGATTACATTGCTTCCCTGACATATCAGCGCCCCATCACCTCCCTCTAAGGCCTCATGTACACTGCTGCTCCTAAATGTGAGTTTATGAGCTTTTACCATTGTTTTGCCAAAGCCCTTGAACTCAACTTAATAAAAGCATGTGTTGAAGAAGCAGCAGCATTTAGGGGCAGTTAAACATAGAAGCAGAACATAGGGCAGAAGAATTGCATTCAGAAGAGGAATGTTCTGGCAAAAAAACTTGTTTAAATGTGCCAAATTTAGCACTTGAGCGGTTTTTGATTTCAAAGGCAAGTACTCTGGCCATTGAAATTAATAAATGCCCAAGAGCTAAACGCGGGTAGATGCGGTATTGTGTTTAGCATTTTTCAGCAGCCAGGAGAGCTTCAGTATACATGTAGACTAATGCTGGTGACCAGACTAGGCAAGATGAGATAGGGATAATATCTAATACAGATAGTGCAAAAGATGACACAGATTTGCTAGTTTGAAAGCTTGCAGAATGTTTACCCTGCAAAATTATTCCATAAAAAATATTCAGTTCTGCTTTAAAGACGTATCTTTAGAATCCACCTTTTACTAAAGATTAGCCTTTCACAACCAGGGCTCCTTGAGCAAACAGGAATAGTGGCATTCATCACACGTACCACCAATGTAAAGGGCATTAATTCCACAGACCACCAGTATAAGGGGCTTTCTTCCCACTGACCACCAGTATAAGGAATATTCTGTTCAATAAGGATCTTCTGATTGACCACCAGTGAAGGAGGCCCTTCACCCACTGATAACCAATATAAGGTGGTCATTCTTCCAACTGCCATCAATATAAAGGGATCCTTTTCCCAATGACCACTAATATAAGGATGTCCTTCTTCCAATAACCACCAATATAAGGGGTTCCCTCTCCCAATGGCCACCAATATAAGGGGATCCTTCTCCCAATGGCCACCGTATCAGGGGATCCTTCTCCCAATGGCCACCAATATAAGGGGATCCTTCTCCCAATGGCCACCGTATCAGGGGATCCTTCTCCCAATGGCCACCAATATAAGGGGATCCTTCTCCCAATGGCCACCGTATCAGGGGATCCTTCTCCCAATGGCCACCGTATCAGGGGATCCTTCTCCCAATGGCCACCGTATCAGGGGATCCTTCTCCCAATGGCCACCGTATCAGGGGATCCTTCTCCCAATGGCCACCGTATCAGGGGATCCTTCTCCCAATGGCCACCGTATCAGGGGATCCTTCTCCCAATGGCCACCGTATCAGGGGATCCTTCTCCCAATGGCCACCGTATCAGGGGATCCTTCTCCCAATGGCCACCGTATCAGGGGATCCTTCTCCCAATGGCCACCGTATCAGGAGATCCCTCTCCCAATGGCCACCAATATAAGGGATCCTTCTCCCAATGGCCACCGTATCAGTAGATCCTTCTCCCAATGGCCACCGTATCAGGGGATCCTTCTCCCAAAAGTGATCCTTTTCCCAATGATCAGAAATATAAGGATGTCCTTCTTTCAATAACCTCCAATATAAGGGAGTCCCTCTCTCAATGGTCACCTTATAAGGGGATCCTTCTCGCAATAACTACAATTATAAGGGGACCCTTCTCTCAATTACCATCAATATAAAGGGATCCTTTTCCCAATGACCACTAATATAAGGATGTCCTTCTTCCAATAACCACCAATATAAGGGGGTCCTTCTTCCAATAACCACCAATATAGGGGGTCCCTCTCCCAATGGCCACCGTATCAGGGGATCCTTCTCCCAATGGCCACCGTATCAGGGGATCCTTCTCCCAATGGCCACCGTATCAGGGGATCCTTCTCCCAATGGCCACCGTATCAGGGGATCCTTCTCCCAATGGCCACCGTATCAGGGGATCCTTCTCCCAATGGCCACCGTATCAGGGGATCATTCTCCCAATGGCTACCATATCAGGGGATCCTTCTCCCAATGGCCACCAATATAAGGGGATCCTTCTCCCAATAACTACAATTATAAGGGGACCCTTCTCTCAATTACCATCAATATAAAGGGATAATTTTCTCCCAATGGCCACCGTATCAGGGGATCCTTTTCCCAATGACCACAAATATAAGGATGTCCTTCTTTCAATAACCACCAATATAAGGGGGTCCCTCTCCCAATAGCCACCGTATAAGGGGATCCTTCTCCCAATTACCATCAATACAAAGGAATCATTTTCCCAATGACCACTAATATAAGGAAGACGTTCTTCCAATAAGGAACCAAGGATTTAAAAGAAAGCAGACAAAATTGGGCAGCACAGTGGCTAAATGGTTAGCACTTCCTCCTAGCAGTACCACGGTCGCTGGCTCGTGTCCCAGCCATGGCTCCACCTGCCTGGAGTTTGCATGTTCTCCCTGTGCCTGCATGGGTTTCCTCTGGGTACTCCGGTTTCCTCCCACACTCCAAAGACATGCTGGTAGGTTCTTTGGATCCTGTCTAAATTGGCCCCAGTATGTGTATGTATGAATGTAAGTTAGGGACTTTAGATTGTGAAAGGGATTTCAGATTGTACACCCCTTGAGGGTCAAGGACTGATGTGAATGTACAATATACTGTATATGTAAAGCGCTGCGTAAATTGATGGCGCTATATAAGTACTTGAAATAAAAAATAAATAAATAAAATTCTTTCAGTCTATGGCCAGCTCTAGGATGAGCAGTGATGGCTTTATTTCTTCTACTTTCTCTCAGTTCCAGTGGTAAGATGTCCCTGGTCTGTAGTCTCCCGAAGAACAATAAAACTCAGACATTTCATCACTGCAGCCATTTACAGTTGGTATAACATTTACAATTCTGATACCTTCCTAAATGTTTAGCTGGATTATGCGATAGATCCTTAAGCTGGCCCTACGGACTTGATGAATGTTGCTCAAAAGTATTTCAACAATTTGTCTGCTTTTAACATTTACTTTTTGGAACAAATGGACTTTCCCAAAAGAAAAGCACATACACTAGTAGAGATTTGTTTGTTCGAGAAACATTTTCCATCCTGCTCCATTTGATGCAGTTGAAAACAAATATTGATTTCACCCCACTAATGATTAGAAAATCAAATGAACGTTCCTAAAATGAAAAATGTAAACTAAAGTGATGGCAAGATTTAGCAGCTGAAATACAGTTGGTTTGCAATTGTTTATGGCAGGCTAGTCGCAGTACATGCATGCAAAATTAAGACGTATTTTTAAGTAGAACTCACCGCAGTCATTGGGAAGCTGACGTTTATCACAGATCCTGTACTCCCTCATTTGATGGTTCGTTATTCCATAGGGAAGTTGTGCTGTCCATGGATTTACTACAAAGAGCTCCTTATTGATGTGATCATGGTGTTGTGCTGCAGAATATTAATGATCCATGTCTTTCTGCAGGGAGGATATAGAAGAGCTCTGGCCCCTGGGAAGTTTTAGAAAGCTCAGGCAGCCATGGCCTGCTGTAACCTACACACCCCATTCATGCTTTTACTACAGACAGACCACAGCAGGATCTGAAAGGTGCTTGCAGGGATCTGACATCATCACGCCACCCACATGAAAGCAGAGCCTCATGGGAAGTGTAGTCTTCTTTGCAGTGCTAGAGTACGCTGGAGATGCTTTAGGGCTCGTTGGCACCATGTCAGCAGAGCTGCATTGATCTGTATTGACCTACGCAAGGGCACATAGATGACAATTGTTTCCTTTGTGTCTTCTTCACATTATGACGCTTGCATTTTTAAACACCACACTTCACAGAATGTCACTGCAGCGCCGCGCAACACACTACAGTGCATAGAGTTGAAGTGTTATTTCACCGATCCTTTAATACATTTTTAAAATGAGATAAAAAATAAAGAGTGTGATGTGTTAAAACAACGCATCACACTTCCCCTACACAGCGCACACCCGCGTTTTACAGTGTGGGGCGGGTTGGCGTGAACGAGTCCTTAGAGCAGTGTTTCTCAACCTTTTTTCAGACAAGACACCCTTTAAAATTATGGACAGTCCCGAGGTACCCTTTAAAATTATGGACAGTCTTGAGGCACCCCATTCTAAAATTATGGACAGTCCCGAGGCACCCTTTAAAATGATGGACAGTCCCGAGGCACCCTCTAAAATTATGGACAGTCCCGAGCCACCCTTTAAAATTATGGATAGTCCCAAGGCACCCTTTAAAATTATGGACAGTCCCGAGGCAACCTTTGAAATTATGGAAAGTCCCGAGGTACCTTTTAAAACGATGGACAGTCCCGAGGCACCCTTTAAAATTATGGACAGTCCCGAGGCACCCTTTAAATTTATGGACAGTCCCGAGGCACCCTTTAAAATTATGGACAGTCCCAAGGCACCCTCTAAAATTATGGACAGTCTTGAGGCACCCTTTAAAATTATGGACAGTCCCGAGGCACCCTCTAAAATTATGGACAGTCCCGAGGCACCCTTTAAAATTATGGACAGTCTTGAGGCACCCTTTAAAATTATGGACAGTCCCAAGGCACTCTCTAAAATTATGGACAGTCCCAAAGTACCTTTTAAAATGATGGACAGTCCCGAGGCACCCTTTAAAATTATGGACAGCCCAGAGGCACCCTTTAAAATTATGGACAGTCCCAAGGCACCCTTTAAAAATATGGAAAGTCCCAAGGTACCTTTTAAAATTATGGACAGTCCTGAGGCACCCTTTAAAATTATGGACAGTCCCGAGGCACCCTTTAAAATTATAGACAGTCCCAAGGCACCCTCCAAAATTATGGACAGTCCCGAGGCACCCTTTAAAATTATACACAGTCCCGAGGCACCCTCTAAAATTATGGACAGTCCCAAGGCACCCTTTAAAATTATGGACAGTCTCGAGGCACCCTTTAAAATTATGGACAGTCTCGAGGCACCCTTTAAAATTATGGAAAGTCCTGAGGAACCCTTTAAAATTATGGACAGTCCCGAGGCACCCCATTCTATAATGTAAAAACTATTCTAATAGTTTTATATAACGCAACAACATCCACACATGTAGGACACCCAACATTGGAGGTGATTATTCTTCCAAAGCAAATACACTTTTGCACACTGGTCCTGATATGTGCATTTGTAAGATATGCACTTCATTTGATATTTCACAGGAATTTCCTTTGGACTTTTTATTTATACATAACGTGTTTTATGTACCATATATGTAGTGGGGATTTGTTTATGTTGGGCTGCACTTACATATGAACCTATTTATGGTACTGACTAGTATTCCAACGTTTCTCCTCTCCCTCAGATTTTTTCCATCACTGAGCTAATGTGACCCCAGTACTGATGGAGAGGGGCATGGGAGTGTCAAACTAGGATGCTGTGTAGGCAACCGACATCTTCCTTATCAACTGATGATGTAATTGGTTATCGGTACCTAGAATGTTGTACAATGAAAACCTCTGGCTTTGTGTAACTAAAAGACTTGTTCCACCCTTTGGCTTGTATGCAAGTTTTGGGTAATTTTTAGACATTTTGCCAAGGCACCCCTGAAGAAACCTCAAGGCACCCAGGTTTCCTGGGCACCCTGATTGAAAAAGGCTGGTTTAGAGCAACCTTTCCCAACCCTTCTTAACCACTTGCCTATTGGGCACTTCTACCCCCTTTCTGCCCAGGCCAATTTTCAGCTTTCAGCGCTGTCGCACTTTGAATGACAATTGTGCAGTCATGCAACATTGTACCCATATGAAATTTTGATAATTTTATTTCATACAAATAGAGCTTTCTTTTGGTGGTATTTAATTGCCGCTGTGTGTGGTTTTTTTTTGTGCTATAAACAAAAAAAGAGCAAAAAATTGGAAAAAAAGTTTTTCTTTGTTTCTGTTATAAAATTTTCCAAACAGGTCATTTTTCTCCTTCACTGAGTGCGTTGGTGAGGCTGCACTGATAGGCAGCACTGATGGGCACTGATAGGCAGCACTGATGGGCACTGATAGGCAGCACTGATGGGCACTGATGAGGTGGCACAGATAGGTAGCACTGATGGGCACTGATAGGAGGCACTGATAGGCGGCACTGATGAGCTGGCACTGATGATACTGCACTGACAGGCGATACTGATGGGCAGCACTGCTGGGCACTGATCGGTGGCACTGTTGGGCAACATTGATGGGCGGCTGTGCTGGGCACTGATGGGCGTCACTGATGGGCAGCACTGATGGGTGGCACTGCAGGGCACAGGTGGGTGGCACTGATGGGTACAGGTGGGCGGCACTGATGGGAACTGATCATCAGTGCCGTCCCTTTGCTGACAATTGCCGGTTCTCGGCAGTACTTTCCTCAAGCTGTGACAGTATGAGGAAAGTGCAGCCGATAACTGGCAACTGTATTTATCCGGTGATCTGCTGTGTCAATGGACACAACTGATTATGTGGTAAAAGGCCGCCATGATCGGCCGTTTTCCATATGACATGATCAGCTGTGTTTGCAGGACACAGCAATCACCCTCGGTGCTGGTCGTCATCCCAGAACCAGAGAACCACACTGTAGCCGTCCTTCGGCTATAGCACAGTTGGGAACTGGTTAATGAGATTCTAAAGGCTAATTATTTTCTTTTTGGTAAAATTTCTCTACTTACCTACTATGTGTAGAGGTTTTGCCCAGAGCAGTCTGGATCCTCCTCTTCTCGGGTCCCCTGCAGGCTCTCCTGGCTCCTCCTGTCTGTCTGGAGCAGCTTGCTGTGGGGGCACCCGCTGCTCTGTGTATCTGTTCAAACACGGAGCTGTGGCTTGGCCCCACCCCATCTCCTTATTGGCTAAGGCTCCAACCTGCTGTCTCAGCCAATGAGGAGGCAGAGACCCGGGACAGCCAAGGCTCTCATTCACATCGCTGGATCGTGATGGGGTTCAGGTAAGTATTGAGGGGGCTGGGGGAGCTGCTGCACACGGAAGGCTTTTTACCTTCATGCATAGAATTCATAAAGGTAAAAAATCTCCAGCCTTTACAACAGCTTTAAGCCTCATACACACGTGGTGAAAATCGAACAGACAATACAGATTTTGGAGCGATCGTATGATAATCTGATTGTTAGTACACAGCTTTCAAGAGCCGATCACGACAGCTCATGCACAATTATCTGAAGGGACAAGCATGAAAAATGTTTTTGTAAATTACAGAACAAATGATTGTCATTTAATCAGTACAGTATTCATCAGTCAAAAATCGAGTGACCAAGACTGCACATGCTCGGGAAACGAGATAATAATCCATAACAATACAATACATTTTATAGTCATGGGAAGTTGTATTCTTCCTTACAAAAATTTGTATGTCTTTAGTAACCTATTTGTTTTCAATATAAGACTAGCATGCAAAAAAAAAATATAGACAATCATTCCTCATTGTGTGTACTAGGCTTATATCTCATCATATATGTTATATTCTGCTCATACTATTTCTGCGCAATCAGCCATACTCCAGTGATACACTATACAATCTGACTGTACAATCTCTTTTAGACCTACTAACAGCTATGTAATATAAAGCCCTGTTAAATGAGATAGTAATTGATTGGATTGTATAGGTTTGTCCTCATATTACATAGTTTTGGTAAATGTAAATTATATTGTACAATCTGATTGTATTCTGAAGGGCCTTAGATCTATCAAATCTATATAAATCTTTTCAGACATGTTATAATTTGGTTGTACAATCTCCTTTAGATCTACCATTATGTAGTGCAAGGGTCGTCCTGATTGGATACATATTGAGTGAATAGATTAGGTAGCTCCTCATATTGCATAGATTTGGTAAATCTATAGTTAATTGTACAGAGGTTGCACCTTGTATGGTGAGTCTAGTATGAGGAACTGCCTAAATAATCCAATCAGGCAGGCCATTGCGCTACATACTTGCTGGTAGATCTAAAGGAGGTTGTACAATAAGGCCTGGTTCATATCTGTGCCGGTTTGCACAGACATGGCAGCCCATTCATTTGAATGGGCTGCTGTGCCTGTGTTATCCACAGAAAAAAAGGTGCATGCACTTTTTTCCAAATGCGGCTCCAGGAAAATCACATGAGATGTGTGGGGGTGCTATTAAGAACGAGTGGCAGCCAGGCGTGTCTCTACAGAGCAGCGTGATTAGGATGTAGGTGGTTTCAAGTGTGGGAGCCGCTGCAATTCCCGCAATCACCCACACAGGTTTGAGCCAGGCCTCAAATTGTAACGTGTGTGGCAAGCGCAACACGAGGAACCCTTCAAATAACTTTCCGGTCTCTGAGAACCCCTTCTAATAGTTATTATACCTACAGCTCATGACACAGTAAGCTATAGATTAAAGAATAAGGAATGAAAGTGGGGCATGTAGCATATTCAGGGCTGCTGTTAGAAACCATGGGGCCCCATACAGCCAACCTGACAGGCCCCCCCTCCCCAAAAAAAAAACCTCAGTTTACTATGCTTTGGTTATGAATGAACACAGTGAGTGATCGGTACAGAGCACTTATTGTGTTCATCCAGAAAAGAAAGGGGCTGGTAAAATGTGACATATTTACCGGACCCTTCAACCACTCTCCATCCTGAAGGATCCCATTGTGTGCTTGCACCTGCTGGCAGGACGGAGGGGAAGATAGCTGGGGGCACACAGGGGGCTTGAGCAGCATGGGGAAACATATGGTGCACAGGGAGGGTGATAAGGTGCGACAGGGGGGCAATTACTGGAACCAATCCCCTATATGGCTCTCTCTGCAGCAGCTGAAAGCCAGAGGGAGGGAGAGCTTCAGAGAGAGCTATACAGGGAATTGGTTCCAGTAATCGCCCCGTCACACCTTATCACCCTCCCTGTGCACCATACATTTCCCAATGCTGCTCAGGCTCCATGTGTGCCACCTCCCCCCCCCCCCTCAGTTCTGCCAGCTATCCTCCCCTTCTATTCAGAAATTGCACCCCCACCGTGCCAATCACCCTCCCTGCCCACATTTGATTCACCCAGCTGCCTGGGCCCCCCTGCTGGCCTGGGCCCCATACAGGAGGACTGGTGGTACCTCCTTATCCACAGCCCTGAGCATATTTGACACCCTGGGCTGCTCTATAAGACAAAATTACTGCCAATGATAATAATGAAATGAAACAAATAAGGCCTCATTCACATGGGCATACTAGGAAGCAGCGGTGTCCCAATAGACATGAATGGGACTGCCTCCATGTACCTGTGTATCTGCCGCCAAGCAGTTCCATTCATGTCAATGGCGGCTGCTCCCAATTTAACATCCATGTAGGTGTGGGTGCAGCCACACAGTTGTCATATTGGGACCAGTGGCTGTATCCATGCAATGGCTGTGTTCCTATTGACATGAATGGGACTGCCTTCATGGGGATGCAAAAAACACCTGTGTATCCATGGGCGGCCCAAACACAGGCCTATGCCTAAGTACACCCATGTGAAGGAGGCCAAGTGAGAACCAAAGTGGAACTACACTTCTCTAACCTTCAGTGATGCAGCATCCCTAAGCTACCCACCCGGCCCCAGCAGCTGACATCTTTGGGCGGCTGCTTTCATTGGCCGGGCAGGGGTGAAGTCATTCCCAAGCATGCCTTTGTCAGGAGCAGAGCTCTTCTTTTTTCTTTCCGGCTCAGCGGCGACGTCATTCATCGTGATTGACGTTGGATCTGTGTCGTGGGACTAAAACATGCCCATTCTAAAACACGCCCATACTCCAGAGCTGTGTGCCGTAAAAAGTGACTCCCGCATACATGTGTGAGAGTGACGTCATCGTGGCTCGGCCATTCAAGCCGCCGGAGCCCGTGAACCTGGAAGGAGTGGATGAAGATGGAAGCCCTGTCAGTGGTGACAACGAGGGCTTTGTTTTAAGGTAAGTTTCACACAATGTGCTAGTAAGCGATGCGATGCGAAGCATACTAGCACATTATGCCATTGTCTTGCAGGTTTTTTTTTTAAAAGGTCACAATTTACTACCACTTTAACACCCATTAGTGCGCATTAATGCATTTTAATGGCCAGAACTCTGCCCAATAGAATGCATTAGCGTCAGACACGGGAAGACATATGAATGCATGTTAATATGCATGCAAAAAGGCAGCTTTTAAGTGTAATTTTGATTGTAAAAGCTCCTGTAGCTCATAAAACGTTTTTGAGCTGCACAGTGTGCCTGAGGCCTTGCACTAATCAATACAGAACAGATCAACACCGATCCACTGACATGGTGTGGACGAGTTCCAATATAAGTGACAGTGACAAGAGCCAGCTATAGTTCTGTTCAGGCTGCAGTGCTCCTCCTGTCCAGAAGGTGTCGCTGTTGGCACTGCAGCGGCGCTCTGTGTGGCGGTGGGGGTGTCGGTGGTGAGGTGTATCCCGGCCAGCTGTGCTCTCTGTGGTAGTCAGTCGGTATGTCGTGTGTGCTGTGTTGCTTCAGGTGGTGCGGGGATGGCGGCTCTGGGCACATTCCGCTCAAGGAGATGCCGGCCGTACAGCTGGACACTCAACACATGGGTGAGACTGGGGGGGGCGGGTGTACTGGCCTGGGGGGATTTATAGGGTGGGTGCCTCCTCCTCCATGTCCGCTCCTACACAGTCCTGTCCCCAGGCTCCAGACACAGTGCATGTCTATGTGTATAGATAAATATGTGTGTATGTATGTGTATATATATATATATGACAGATGTGCGTGTATAGATAAATGTATGTGTGTGTATATATATATATATAATGTGTGTGTGTATATATATGACAGATGTATGTGTGTTTAGATAAATATGTGTGTGAGTATCTATGACAGGTGTGTGTGTATATTATTATTATTATTATTATTATTATACAGGATTTATATAGCGCCAACAGTTTGCGCAGCGCGTTACAATATAAGGGAGACAGTACAATTACAATACATTTCAGTACAGAAGGAATGTGAGGGCCCTGTTCATGGAGCTTACAATCTAAAGGAGATATATATGTGTGTGTATATAGATCTGGGTATGTGTATAGATAAATATATTTATGTGTATATATATATATATATATCTGGGCAGCACAGGGGCTAAATAATTAGCACTTCTGCCTGGCAGTACTAGGGTCGTTGGTTCGTATCCCAGCCACAGCACCACCTGCCTGGAGTTTCCATGTTCTCCCTGTGTCTGTGTGGGTTTCCTCCGGGTATATATGTGTATGTATGAATGTGAGTTAGGGACCTTCAATTGTACGCTCCTTGAGGGTTAGGGACTGATGTGAATGTACAATATATATGTGTAAAATATGGCGTAAATTGACGGCGCTATATAAGTACCTGAAATAAATATATATCTGTGTGTGTGTGTATATGTGTATGTATGTGTGTGTGTGTGTATATATATATATATATATATATATATATTGTGTGTGTGTGTGTATATAAGAGATCAGCCATAACATTATGACCACTGACAGGTGAAGCGAATAACACTTTATCGTTACAGTGGCATGTGAAGGTCAGTGGGATATATTAGGCAGCAAGTGAACATGTTGTCCCTGAAGCTAATGTTTAAAACAGAAAAAAATGTTAATTGCAGTTTGTTGTGTATGGGGCTGTATAGCCACAGAGACCGGTCAGGGTACCCATGCTGACCCGTGTCCACAGCCATAAGAACCTACAATGGGCAGTTGAGCATCAGAATTGTCCCCTGGAGCAATGGAAGAAGGTGGTCTGGTCTGATGAATCGCGTTTCTTTTTCCATTGTGTGGATGGCCTGGTGTGTGTGTGTGTCACTACATGGGGAACAGATGGCAGCAGGGTGCAGTACAGGAAGAAGGCAAGCTGGTGGAGGCAGTGTGATGAATTGGGCAATGTTCTGCTGGGAATCCTTGGTTCCTACCATCATATGGATGTTACTTGACATGTACACCACCTACCTACACATTGTTACTGCCAGAGTACACACCTTCATGGAAACTGTATTCCCCGATGGCAGAGGCCTCTTTCAGCAGAGTATTGCATTCTGACACACTTCAGAAATAGTTCAGGAATGGTTTGAGGAAACAACAAGAAGTTTGAGGTGTTGACTAACCTCCAAATTCTCCACATCCCAATCCTACCAAGCATCTGTGGGATGTGTTGGAAAAATACAGTTGATCCATCCACCTCCCAACTTATAGGATCTGCTACTGAAGGCTTGGTGCCAGATACCAGCATACCTTCAGAGGTCTAGTGGAGTCCATGTCTTTTTTATAAATTTATATATATATGACATCACACCATTTGAGAGCAGGAGTAAGTGTTTCTTGTCTTTCCAAGGCTCTGGTGTTCAACCTGTGGCCCCTTGGAGCCCCTGCATACAAGTGGCCCCTTGGAGTCTCTGTTTTGCTTCAGGCTCATAGGAGGTTGTATCAAAAGTTTCAAGACTATTTTTGTAACACCAGCAGATGGCAGCACAACACACAGTCACAGGAAGCACCAACCTTCATAAGTCAGTATGCCAAAAGACATCACCCTGTGTACATCGGGAGCTGTGCAACTGGTGGTATTCTGACCACATGCATTACGATATCTGCTATTTCATCATGGACAGCAAGTTAGAACAAAGAGCGAATGTGCAATTATCATAAAACTGGGCAAATCTGCCACAGAGACATCTGACATTCTGCAAGTTTACAGCAATGCTACAATGAGTCATTCAAGGTTTTTTGAGTGGGACACAGGCTTTAAGAGTGGAAGAACTTCACTGGAAGATGACGAGATCAGGAAGACCTTCAATGAGCTCAACCCCTGAAAATGCCAAGATGAAGATTCAGCTCAAAGTTTCCAGTTTTGTTCTTTGTTCTAATTAGCTGTCAATGATAAAATAGCAGACGTGAAGGTCAGTGCTCCCTGTGACTGTGCGTGCAGCCTGGTGCTGCCATCTGTTGGCTTGTTACAAAACTAGTCTTAAAACGTTTTGATACCACCTCGTATAACGTCTTCTTGTCAATGTCTCCTATTGCTTATCCCCAGGTTCCCATTGAATGTCTGCCCTGCAGATTACGCCTTACTTCTTGTCCTGGTGACAATGGTTTTACTAGTCAGGAATTGAGGGAAATCTGCCACAGTGGTGGAGCTTCTAGCTTTTCCCTGCCTACCTAAAGAGAGCATTTTATTTCTGTTTGTGTTGCTGTTGGAGAGTTCTTCTCACTTCTAGTCTGGTAAAATGACCGGAACCAAGGACCAATCTCCAGTCTAAAAACCTTTTCAGAGGTTCTCATCCTTTCCCAACTCTATCCACAACTGTGAAAAACATTAAACTACACTCAGCAATAAGTGTATAAGATGACAAATTCTGATTGTACCACCAGAGATGCCATAACACAAGCTGCAGCCAACAAACAAATCTGATTAAAAATGCTGTTTAGGAAATGTAAAGCTGCTCATGTTACAATCCGGCTGTAGAATAGCTTTACAATTTACTTTACAGTTACCAGCAAATGTGTAGTGCCAGGGCTATCCTAATCCATCCATTAATTTAATATCCAGTTGGGTAGTCCCTTGCATTATATAGTTGTCCAGTCTAAAGCTCCTCACATATGTTACAATTTGACTGTACAATCTCCTTTTGGATCCACCAACAGTTATGCAGGGTCTGCCTGTTTGAATACAGAATGATTGGCTAGTTGAGGTTCCTATATTATGTAGTTTTGGTATATCTAAAATTGTACAAAGACTGTATGGTCAGATTGTAACGTGTATCAAGAATATAAGAAATATATTACTTGTTACTACTATTGTAGTAAGTGTGGATGGCTTTACATCTGGCTTGCATTAAGTTGGAACAGGGCTCGACAAATCACAGGTCACCATGGCGACTAGAAATTGCGATCTGTCGCCTGGGTTCACACACTGCCTCCCATAGATTTCAGTGGGGGAGTCGTGCCCTGTAGACTTCAGTGGGGGAGTCGGCCCTGTAGACGTCAGTGGGGGCGTCGCGCCCTGTAGACGTCAGTGGGGGCGTCGCGCCCTGTAGACGTCAGTGGGGGCGTCGCGCCCTGTAGACGTCAGTGGGGGCGTCGCGCCCTGTAGACGTCAGTGGGGGAGTCGCGCCCTGTAGACGTCAGTGGGGGAGTCGCGCCCTGTAGACGTCAGTGGGGGAGTCGCGCCCTGTAGACGTCAGTGGGGGAGTCGCGCCCTGTAGACGTCAGTAGGGAAACTCCTGTCCATAACAACACTTATCTCTGCATGCCATTCTACTCTTTCACTTGCGAATCTGGAATGCACCGCTACAAACTTGCACAGGACTCTTTTCATAGTGCCACTCAAAACGCAATGCGGGTGGATCGCATCTGTGTGAACCACCTCAATAGGAACACAAAATATCTAGCCTGTCAAGTGAATCGGAGAGTTTTAAAACAAATCCAGAATTGCTGTGGTATCCGTGATCACATCACGTGATCACGGACACAGCTGATCACGTGATGTGGTAAAAGGCCAATCATACCGGCCTTTTACCACGTGATCAGCGGTGTCCAATGACACGCTGATCACAGGGAAATGCAAGTGCCGGTTCTCGGCTGCACTTTCCTCACGCTGTCAGATCGTGAGGAAAGTACTGCCGAGAACCGGCAGTTGTCAGAGCGGGGATCGGCACCGATCATCAGGGCACTGATGATCGGTGCCCAGCAATGCCACCCGCAAGTTCCGCCCACCTGTGCCCAGCAGTGCGCCCACTAGCTCCGCCCACCTGTGCCCAGCAGTGCCCACCCACCAGTGCCACCCACCTGTGCCCGCCCACTAGTGCCGCCCACCAGTGCCACCCACCAGTGCAGCCCAGCAGTGCTGCCAGTCAGTGCCACCAGTCAGTGCCCAGGGGTTGTGCCAATCAGTGCCGCCAGTCAGTGCCCAGCAGTGATGCCAGTCAGTGCCGTCTATCAGTACCCATCATCAGTGTCACCTATCAGTGCCGCCTATCAGTGCTGCATATTAGTTCCGCCTATCCGTGACACCTCATTAGTGCTGTCTATCAGTGCCGCCTATCCGTGCCACCTCATTAGTACTGCCTATCAGTGCCCATCAGTGCCGCCTATCAGTGCCCATCAGTGCTGCCTCATCAATGCACATCAGTGAAGGAGAAAAAATACCTGTTTGAAAAATTTTATAATAGAAACAAACTTTTTTTCAAATTTTTTGCACTTTTTAAACTTATAGCGCAAAAAGTAAAGCGCCCAGTGGCGATTAAATACCACCAAAAGAAAGCTCTATTTGTGAGAAAAAAATGATCAAAATTTCATATGGGTACAATGTTGCATGACCGCGCAATTGTCAATCAAAGTGCGGCAGCGCTGAAAGCTGAAAATTGGCCTGGTAAATAAGGGGGTATAAGTGCCCTGTAGGCAAGTGGTTAAAGCTGGCCATACATGGCTCACATTTTGGCCTATTGCTGCTGAATCAGCCAAGGTTCAAGCTGTGAGCAGCCCTTTTGGTACCACCTGGATGGACAAACTTCAGTTGAAAAATCGATGGTATATTATCCGCTGAACAGTGCCTGCAGTCATTGATTGGGTATTCTGACAGCTGTGGGTGCCTGAGTTGTCTGAATACAATAGCCATCGGTGGAGTTTCCTGTTAGAATCTATTAGATTTCTCTTGTTCAGCCTTCAGGTGCACAAGAGAAATCTATGTGTATGGCTAGCTAACCTAAAGCTGCCCATAGATGGATCGAATTCAGCTGATTCAGCAGGGGGGAATTCAAGCAGGAATGTTAGAAAACATTTGCCTTCATGAAATATTCAAGGCTACCTGTAAATGGCTATATAAAGGTAAGTAGCGCTCGGCCCAACCTAATTTTGTTCCAGCAGTAGACCGGAAGTTCCCGTACTGCGGATGCTACATACAGTTTACACAGCATTCAAAGCAGGCACATTTCTTTGTGAAGGAAACAGTTTTTGGGGGCTAGTTTGGTCCAGAGAAACTATAATGATTTTGTTCACACATGCAGCCAGGGTGCAGTAAAACCAGGCGGTTGAGCCCTGACCGCATGAACACTGACATGCAGCTGCTCACAGCTGTACACACGCCAAGGGAGCAGCAAAATTTATACAGCATGTCACTTTCAGCAGGCTTTGCCGCCACTGAACGCGACAAATGGATTAAATCAGGTGGTGGTGAGTCGGTGCCTCTATGACCGAAGTTGCCAATTTATTTGCTGTGTCGCGAGGTACGGTATCTAATGTTATGACGGCATATACAGTTTCTGGGAAAACATTGTCTGATAAGCATAAGTGCGGTCTACGTAGTCAACTGACCTAAAGAGACAAAAGGACATTGCGCAGGATTGAATAACTTGGTATCTTCAGTCACCGAGGCACCAGCTAAGCGGCACTAACAATTTGCCTTCTTTGAAGCTCAGTAAGCTCTGACATGACTCGCAAGTATTACTAGCAACACACACAGTGAATGACGCAAGTGAGTCCCACCTGTTAGCTAGGTGTCTCATCACACAGTGGAGGCAAAAGAATGTTACATCACTTCCGCTTTCAACGTGAAACATGTCACTTTCACACCTGCTAATCATGTAGTGTTTCTATTCTTTTTGTCTAACCCCTGTATGTGCCTTACCTGTGGAACTGCTATGGAATCAGGGAATTTCTGTAATAATTGCCAATGCTTCAGTGATCATTGCTGTCTGCTGGGTTTTCTCAATTAATTCAGAGCATTTTCTTAATGAATGTGGTAGGGATCATGACATTACCACCCCTCCTCTCCTCCCTGTCCAATCAGAGAACACCTTGCATTCAATGAGGGAATTACGGAGGTCGCTCTGTGAATGGTGGCGGTGCTGAGTGAATGACCCCCTGTGTTCACTAAGCAGCAGGGCAGCCCCTCATGATGGAATCCAGAAGACAACTGCAGCAATGACTGTAGATGCAGTGCCTACCACAGTGATTCTCCGCTTCCACAGTTGTCCCACAGGTATTTATGTGTACCTATGGTATGTGTACTTCCGTTGATCAAAGCTGGACCAAGTAACTATGGAATGGCAACTCATGCCTGGAGATCAGTTGTAAGCAGTGCAATATTTTCGAATACCTCCTTGTCTCAGGCTGCTCATCACAACTTCTTTTTTTACAATATATGTATTTATCGTTAGTACTTGCTTTATCTGGGTCAGTGTACCCACAGAGATGGTTGGCTCTGAGGAAGAGGTTGTGTCCTCGAAACATGTTAGCCAGTTGGCCATCCAGGGTTCCATCGTATGGACTCAGATGTTGTTTGAATCATACATCTTGTTCAGTTTGATATGCCTGTGTTATTATGTCCATTGTGAGTATGATACCTATTTTGTTCAATAAATTATTTTAAACGATAATGCACTAGGTCGGTGCGCCCTTTTTCTGTTTCTCCATTTGTACCCACAGAGATGAGATTAGACTGAAATCCTGTGCTGGTACAAGATCTGGCTGTGTATGGATGCCTGAATTCAGGCTGGTGCACATAAGTATTTGAGATCCCTTGAAGTGCATTAGCCTTGTGTTTTTTTGTACATTTACATTGACTTGTATGGAGAGAGAAAAGCAAAGAATGTCAAATGTCTGTGTATATATATTATCTACAAACTTCCCTAAAGTAGACCTAAAGCCAGCGCTTTTTTTTTTAAAATCGGTTTTGTATAGGGTACAGAGGAAGGGTACACGGCCCCTTTCAGTTTTCTTTTTATATGCAATCTGTGTTTCATTAGGGGGATTTCACATTCTGTCCCGCAGGTTCAACAGCAAGTGGAAGGATATGTTTCCATAGTGAGAAAAATCCCCTCTTCAACAGTTGTCACAGGAACATATGTTGTCATTGGAAGATGAAGACAAATAGGGAGGATCTTCCTGACAGAGGCGGAGGTTCTGCCCAGCCCCCCACCCCCCTCCTTTGTCTGAACCTTAAAAAAAGGTTTTGCCTTTAGTTATACTTTAACTGATTGCCACCTTATCCCTGTACATTATAAATGATTAATGGGAAACAGAATGCTGCTGTATTGATCTCACCTGGTTACCTGACGTCTTAGTTATATTGTCCAAAAAAAGATTGGATTACTTGTCATCAGATGTGTAACTAAAATGTTCAAAACAAATGTTTAAGGTGAATCAAAAGCCAACTGTTTAAAGTGTTACTAAACCCAGGCGCCTGCATTCACTATATCTGGTCTCCCACAGTACACAGAACATGGAAATGCAATTATTTTAGTAAATATAAACTGCTAAATACCTTTTCTCATCAGCAGTTAGAGCAGTCTTGTGACTTCTATCAGTGTCCGGCCGAGCACTGGTTAATCCTGTAGGAGGATTTTTTATTCTGCTCTGACTATCCTATGAGGATGCATAACCCCTGACCCTCTGTGTGTTGATTAGCCCTGTGCTGATCACATGCATCCCAAAGAAAAAAAAAACTCTCTAGCAATACACACTAAACTGAGTATGTGCAGAGTGACTCCTAGAGCTCTGTACTATCAGCAGATGGGTTGGAGACAGTAGAAGAAGGGGAGGATAAGATAAGACAGGATCAAACAGCCTTTTTACACAATGCAGAGGATTAACCCCTTAGGTTCCACAGTGAGTATAACAATCATGCTTTACTGCATATACAGACTGATTTTACTGTTGTGGGTTTAGTAATGCTTTTAAAGTGGTAGTAAACTCTCATTTTCTATATTTACCTGCAGATAAGCGTTATAGTAAGGCTTACCTGTAGGTAAAATGAATATCTCCTAAACGTACACCGTTAAAGAGCGATTCTGCCAAGCAGCAGCCCGTGATGTCACCGGTGCATGCGCTCTGAAGGAACGGCATACCCGTGCGTGTCGTCCCTTCAGAGCTGTCATCACAGCTTGGTCAGTCAGCTGGCCGGAGCTTGTGAATCCGGAAGGAAAACTGTGTGGAGATGGAAGCCCTGTCAGCGATGACAGCGTGCCGCTGGAGGGCTTTGTTTCAAGGTCAGCCTCTCATATGCGGACATACTAGCACATTATGATATTGCCTTGCAGGGGGAAATTTTTATATATATTTTTTTTAAGAGCGTTTATAACAGATGGAGTGGTGAGGAGTTAGAACTGCTGTCAGGCTTGTATTGCTGTCTGTGTCTCTACTAGGAAAATGTACTCTTTCAGTTTGTCCTGGTGACCATTGTTACATGCTCTGAAAATGAAGAAGAAATCCAAGATTTTTAGTTGTTACCAGTAAAGGAATTGAGGGGAAATCTTGCAATGGGGACACTCGTTCTAGAGAAAACTGAAAGCACTTGCCTTGTTTTGGAGAGATTTTCTCTTGTTTTCTGTTCTATCTTCAGGACAGGAAGAGAAGGTAAAGTGGTTCTAAAGCCTAAAGCTTTTTTACCTCAATGTACACTCTGCATTAAGGTGAAAAAAACTGTGTCCAGAATCACTCCCAGCACCCCTCATACTTTCCTGAGCCTGATCTTGATCCAGCGCTGTGCTCAAGAGCAGCATCTCTCCCATTTCACAAGGCAGATTGATGGCAGCAGGAGCTGTTGGCTTCTGCAGCTGTCAATCAGATCCTGTGATGAGGGGGCAGGGCTGAGCCACACTGTCTGTGTCTATGGATGCACAGAGCTGGAATTGGGAGTGAGCCCACATGAGTGCCTCCATAGCAAGCAGCTTGCTATGGTGGGCACTCGGGGGGGAGGAGCAGAGAGTGCTGGCGGAGGACCCCAGAAGAGGAGGAAAATCAGGGCTGCTCTGTGAAAAACCAGCGCTAAGAGCAGGTGCATATAATGTGTTTTTTCAAAATTAAGGTTCAGAATCACTTGATTCTCTACAATGGGGTATAGTTGGTAAATACAATTAACCATTCCTGACTGGTTTGGTCCTGGCCAGCAGTACTTTGCACTTTTAAAGTACGGAGCACCATTTCCTTTTTTGCCTTCCACGTTTATTTAAATGTCAGTTTGACATTTAATTCATTGCTATACAACACGGCTCAGCTGCGATGCATAGAAATGCAAGGTTTCCAAACTGCACTGCAGCTCAACCAAAGGTTGTGTTCAAGTGTGAATAGGGCACATAGAAAAGTATGAAATAGCCCTCTTCACTTTTAAAAAAACACATTTACCAGCCTATGATGTCAGTATTGTTCTCCCTTCACACTCAGTATTTGCAGATTTTGTTTTTTTTATCTTGGATTTAGGAACTGTCTGTCACTACCTGATCACTCAGCTGCTCCTCCTGCTAAAGCATTAGGCTGGTGGACTGCAGGGAAGCTGTCCTGAAGCCTCCTAAAATGAGAAAAGTGCACCAAAAAAAAAACAAATTCCCCAAAAACCAAAAAGGCCTGCGGTTGTGTGTAACAGGCAGGAGAGAGGAGAGCGATGCCAACTTCATTTTTGGGTGAAGACCCACTTACATTCATTCATGCTGGGGCAGATGGAGCTGTCATAAACTGGAGATAGAGATGCCATTTTCCATACCTCCTATGTATACTTCATCAGGGCAAATTTTCTGGCAATTAACTTTTTAGTCAACAATGTGTAGATACATAATGACTATTGTTAGTAATGACAACTAAATTGGCATGAGACATACAAATGAGGCATAACCATAAGAAGAGATCCTGAAACATTTTAAATGCAAGTGATACATCCTAACTGACTAATAGAAAACCTTCGCAGAACATGGGAAGACCTTAAAATTAAGGAAGAATAAAAAAGAACGGTCAGTCCAAATGTTTACCACAAGTCAGCCTTCAGTGCAGCATCATTAGCACTTTTACAAAAGCTTTGCACTGCATTATGTATAGCTGCATACAGTAATTCACTTGAATGGCAGGCTGTACGTAACACCTGTGGCCAGAGGCATACTTAGAATCTTCACGGCCCTGGTGCAAGAAACCATAAAGGCCCCCCTGACCTGGGGTCATGTCCCCTCATGGTGGCGGAACGGTTGCAAATACTACCTTTGGTAGTTCCGCCACTGGTGTCAGTCGTTTTTGTTATTTTTATTTTATGTACTTAATTTTTTTTTTTTCGCTTGATGCTTGATCGGTACAGACAAGGAAGGGACCGGTAAATTACACATTTGCTGGCCCCTTTTCCTGCTCTGCATCCTGAAAGCATCCTCCGCAGCAGCCTGCCAGAGAGGGGAGGGGGGAACCTGACAGCATAACGGGGAATAAAGGGGGTCCAGGAGAGTACAGGCAGTCTGCATTGAGACATGCCGGCTCTCAAGGAGGGGGCAATCACCAATGTGGGACCCCAAGTATTCCGCAAGAGATAGGGGAGGCAGGTGAATCAGATGTAGGCAAGTAACTCGAGCTCAGTGCCTTGTGCTGGCACCAGCTTCGGGCCCCCAACAGTGGTGGAACACCAGGGCCCAGTCATAAGTGTGACCTTTGCGACCCTGGTAGTTCTGCCACTGCCTGTGGCTCCCCAGGTGTAGGAAAGTTGTGTGAAATTATGCTAACCATATAAAATGTCTAAAAAAGAAAACCCCTATTGCATGAATACCTAATTATCTTCACATGCTGCATTAGTCACCAATGTGATGTAATAGTCACTGCCATGCAATTAAGGGTATCTATTTTGATGTTTTGTTTTTTTTAATGCTTTCTCCAAACTTTTGTGAGGACACATTCACACTGGAAAGACGTGTTTCCAGCACCACAAGTGAAGGTGCTGCTCTTGCAAGATCTGCGGATGCCAGTAATGCTTCATGGTACTGCAAACGCAGTGCGTTTGCAACCACCAAACCGCATTGTACGGTACAATCTAAAAGTGTAGTGCTTGCACTAACTTTTGCATGGTTCCATGCATTTGGCATTCAAATGAATAGGATGCCAAAACCAGACTGCAAAGGAACGTGCCCTTTCCAGTGGCCCTGAAGGTTTCTACACCCCTGAAGCTTCTTATTTCAATTAAATTGTAACCCCAGCTATGGGCATTTATGGCCAGAATAGGAGAGGATCTAAACCTGCCAGGTTTCTGTAACTGTTTGTGGCTCTAGTAAGGGAGGTTCCACTCCTTTTCTTGGTGACAGCGTTGTAGCTGGTATGGGAAAGTAAGATAACACCAACACAAACCTGACAGAAGTTCTTGGCTTGGGATTGGTTCCCCACCCCAATTAGGGAAAAAATATATAGAATGTTGCTAAAAAAAACTGGCTTAATAACTTTTATAAGTCTTCGTCTTGGAGGACCAAGACTGGTAGTTTATACGAGTTATGTTGTATTCTTTTTCCTTTTTTGCTAGTTGAATGCTACTTATTGGATGCATCGCTTCATCCAGCTGTACACCCTCTATATCCATTTCACTGTGGACAATGTATTACAATCACTGTACAGGTCCTTTCAACCAGTTTTTTAGATATATTGGAACATGTGCCAGCAATCTGTAAGAAGAACCTCAGTGGAGGATAAATGATTGTAAAAATAGAAAGAATAATTTTGGTTGGAATAGAAAACAAATACAATTTGTGGGATGTAAATGCATCTTCCCTTCTTTGCAGGAACGGATGTCGTAATTGTTAAAAATGGCAGAAGAATCTGTGGCACTGGTGCCTGCCTTGCCAATGCTCCTCTTCATCAGAATAAGAGTTACTTTGAGTTTAAAGTCCAGTCTACAGGTTGGTATACACTCATTATTGGCTAGTGCAAACTCAGGTGGAACAAAAGCATATACAGTACTTGGGCTTACTGAAAGCTTACCAATTCATTGATCAGTAGTGGACAAAGTTCAACATTTTTGTAGAAGCTATGTTAATAAACCATTGTGTGTAGGCAGAGACCTGGATATCACACATTTGGATTTTGCCTGAGGATTGTAATCGAGAAAAAAAAATTTGCATGCAACACCATCTATATCAGACATTAAACTTTTTTCCACAGAGGAACAACCCTCCAAACAATTTTTAGGTCTCAGGGAACCCTTGCTAAAACCAATTAATTGATGGCCAGTAGGAAGAATTCTCCATTTATTGCGTTGGTCAAAATTCCATGAAAGATAGTTGGCGTCATGCCACTGTCTTCCAAGTGGTGTTTGACCAAGAACTAGCCCCTTTAGATGGGAGGTCAGACAGCAACAGCTGAAGTAGTGCCTAGGATGCTCTGGAGGAACCCTTGTTGAGAATGACTGGTCTAAGCAGACAGGCAACTGCCACCTGTTTTCTGATTCCATTCAAAAAACAGAAAGGAACAGCGTGTCTCATAATGACACTTAAGATTTGTTATAGACAATTGATTGTATTTTCTATGAACTAGCCCATTTTTATGCCTCGGGTTCGTAATGCTTTAAAGTTAAACATATGTATCTAGAATATTGAATGATTCCTTCTGAATCAGCTAAAATTCAAGCCATGGGTGGTCCTGTCAGTGTCACCCTGCTTGACAAAAGTTGCTTATCAAAGGAGTCAGGTGTACAGTTGTTGACCGAACAGCGACTGCATCCAGTCAGGTGCAGTAACTGTTTGGGTATTCTGACAGCCAGCAGAGGAGATTCGTCTATGCATTCTGGTTAATGAAGATGGAGGAATCTATTAGATTTCTCTTGTTCGTTCTAGGTGCTGAACGAGAGACATTTATGTTTGTGTGGCTAGCCTTAACCTGGCCATACATTATACAATTTTCTTATTCAATTTCATTTAGATTTACCTTCAACTATGTAGTGCAAGGCATAGAAATTGAAAGTGTTTAGGTTTGACCTCATAATATATGGTTTTAGTAAATCCGAAGGAAAATTGAACAAGAAACTTGTATAGTGTATGGCCAGCCTTAGATGCATTTCTGGTCATGCATATCTTGAATGGCTATAATGTACACCTATTGAGATTAGTACATCAGTGCATCGGGGAGTGAATAATCTGGAAGGACTGCATTCCTGTGCATGAAGACTATGCTGACCTGGGCACATTGTACCTTACAGCTCATCGTTTTCTTATAAAAAAAATACTGAGTATCTGGTTAAACACTTCTCCAGCTTCGCACTAATGAAAATGCAGCCAGCAAGATGTTTAAAGTATTCTTAGACAGGCCACAGACGGGCTGTTTATCGGTCGCATTTTCGGCCAATAAACGAAAAAATCGGTCAGCCCCGTTGCCGATGCTGCCACCAATGTTCACGAAAAACGGCCGTTTTTCGTGGATTTTCCAGCATGACCGATAAAAATAAATGTGAAGATCCACGAAATATAGGCCGATTTTTCGTGTAAACGACCCATCTATGGCCTGCATTAGTGCTAGGGCTATTGTGAGGTAATGATGAATGTGATATAGAAGTTAAAAAATATAACAAGACCATGGGATCTAAACTAAAGCTTCCCTACACAATAGGCATTATTCACACAGAGCTGTTATCTACACAGTGCAGATTTGTGAACACACTGGGTGATTGAATTACTATCTAGACAGTACGATTAAAAGGTAAATTCGCTAAGATAAAGAGGTCATAGTAATGCGGGGTACACACGGACTAAAAACTGTTGGTTCTGCAGGAACCAGACGACTTTTGACCTGTGTGTACAGCTCCCTGTGTGACAGAAGCCGGTCTCATGCATGGCTTCTGTCAAATGGGCATGCTGGAAAACCAACATCTGATTGGCATCTGATCAGCGCTGACAGCCAATGGCTGTGAGCGCTGATCCAAGTGTGTCCTGGTGTGGGGGCGGCCCCCCTGTCAGAACACAATAGCATAGCTGGGTGATCGCTGTACTAACATCACTTGTGTTAGTACAGTGATCAGTCAGGTGTTTTGTTTTTTTCCTTTTCTTTTCTCATACAGCCCACTTTTAGTGTGTACCAGGCTTAAGTGCAGGATTACCTGGTGAGGAAAAAACCACCACATCTAAGGATTGCCAAACTGCAATATATACAATTTGCCAGCTAGTAGTAAGAAAGAAAAACTGCTGTTTGTCAGCAGTGTCATGAACATTAATTGTATATCTTTAACTAAATAATTAGGACAACTTTGGGGATTAGTGGGCAAGGTGCAGTAACCACCTTTCAGCAGCTGAGAGGTCTCTAAGAAGTACCAGATTGTTTGACATTATTAAGGCAGGTATCAAAATAAAGATTAAGTTTTGTAAAGACTTAGGCAGGTCATAGATTGTGCAATTTTCTTTCTTCCACCATGGGTTGAAGGAAAGAAAATTGCTCAACACTGACTGTGTTTATGGAGGAATCCTTCCTGCAGCACTATTGTGTTCTGCTAGTGGGGAGACTTCCCTGCCGACTAAACACAATGATTAGTGTTGCCGGCTATAGCCAGGGTCACTAATAAGTTGGGAAAAACCTGACAGGCTGGTTGTATGCAAGTCATTCGATAGATCAACTTGTGTACAACCAGGGTGCCCATACATGGGTTGAAATTCATCTGGTCCCTGGTGAACTGACTGAATTTCAATCAATGTATGACCAGCTTTACTTGAGTTATCAAGTCTTTTAACTTTTGTACTGATATATTCTCTCTGTCAAGTGATTGTACTGCACAAGCTGTCTAAGGGTATGGTAATGATGTACGATCTTCTTGCCATAAAGATCTGCGCTAAAAAAGTGAGTGATGCACGTATTTACATTATATGTGCATGGGTAAAAATTATTCTAGCTCCAAGAATGCCAAATATTCAGTATGATCTACCATTCAAGGGCAAGGTCTAATTTACTTGTGTAAAATACTGACCAATAATGCCGAATTTTGTATTTTATTTTTATTTTTTTTGGCACTGGTTTACTGATATTTATGCATCTGTGTGTATAGGCTAATTAAAAGCAAAGGGTTGCATTCACATCGGGTAAAGAAAAAAAATGCCTTAACTCCTAAGAACATGGTGTTTTTGGCACCTGTGTGCAAGAGCCCTTTGAATTGTCAAATTCTGCTTTTATTCAGGAAAATTTTTTTATTTATATTTTTTTTTATTATGTTTTTGTAAACCTTTTTTTTTTTTTGTTGGGAAAAAAAAAGCATGTTTGTATCAACAATTTGTTTTTCAATTCCTAATGATTACAGGTGTGTGGGGAGTTGGTGTTGCAACCCAAAAAGCCAACCTTAATCAAATCCCATTAGGAAGAGATGTGCACAGTCTTGTGATGAGAAACGATGGAGCTATTTATCACAACAATGAGGAGAAGAATAGGTTACCTGCCAACAACCTTCCACAAGAAGGCGATGTAGTGGTGAGTGCACCCCTTTGCACTGGGTACTATAGTGTTTGTACTTCTACTTTGCCAGAATGTTCAATTTTTCAGTTTAGCCTAGAATTCTACTTCTACTAACTAGTCTTAAAGTGGTTGTAAAGGCCCAAGGAGTTTTACCTTCATGCATCCTATGCATGAAGGTAAAAAACCTGTGTGCAGCTTTGGAGGGATTTCCTCTCACTTACTGTTTTGACTATGGGACAGGAAGTAAAAGGAATCTCCCCATTGTGCCACAGATAGCAAAAAAACTGATAGGGGTTGCACAAAGCAGCTTTAACCCTCCTCTTCTCTAGTTCCCCTGTTGGTGCTTCTGGCTCCTTTCCCCACTTGTAGAGGCTCGTTCCTGAGCCTCACTGTCTGCATCTATTGATACAGACAGCAGGACTTGGGCCCCGCTCTCTCCTCACTGGCTGTCTCTCAGCCAATGAGGAGGGAGAGACCCAGGAGAGCCATTGCTATCGTGCACATTGTTTGATTGAGACCAGGCTCAGGTAAGTATTATGGGGCTTAGGGGTGAGCTGCGCACTAAAGGTTTTTTTACCTTCATGCATAGAATACATGAAGGTAAAAACCTTCAGCTTTTGGAACCACTTCAATAGTTTGGGCTCCTCAAGCTTTTGGACATCTCTACACAATTCTCCAGTATAATTCTTGCAGCAGTGGTAACATCTTGTTAAATATATATTTGGAAGGGATTTGAGTCCTGGTAGTCACATGGTATTCGTTATATGCACAAACTATAACAGCCAGTAATGTTTAAAGTAGTGTACCCTACAAGCAGATCAGGGGCAGTCCAAACAAATGCTATCAATAGTTGCATATACTATATTGCCAAAAGTATTGGGCCAGCCCTCCAAAGTATTGGATTCAGGTGTTCCAGTCAACTCCATGGCCACAGGTGTATATAAAGTCAAGCACCTAGGCATGCAGACTGCTTCTACAAACATTTATGAAAGAATGGGTCGCTCTCGGGAGCAGAGTGCCTTCAAGTGTGATACAGTGATAGGTTGCCACCTGTGCAATAAGTGCATCCGTGAAATTTCCTTGCTACCAAATTTTCCACAGTCAACTGTTAGTGGAATTATAACAAAGTGGAAGCAACTGGGAACAACGGAATGTAAAATGATAGAGCGAGGTCAGTGCATGCTGAAGCACACAGTGCGCAGAAGATACCAACTGTATGCCGCGTCAATAGCTAAAGACCTCCAAACTTTGTGTTGCTTTCAGATTAGCACAACAGTGTGTAGAGAGCTTCATGGAATGGGTTTCCATGGCTGGGCAGCTGCATCCAAGCCTTACATCAAGTGAAATGCAAAGCATAGGATGCAGTGGTGTAAAGCACGCCACCACTGGACTCTAGAGCAGTGGAGACGTGTTCTCTGGAGAGACGAGTCACACTTCTGTGTCTGGCAATCCGATGGACCTGTTTGGGTTTGGCAGTTGCCAGGAGAACGGTACTTGCCTAACTGCATTGTGCCAAATGTAAAGTTTAGCGAAGGGGGGGATAATAGTGTGGGGTTGTTTTTCAGTGGTTGGGCTTGGCCACTTAGTTGCAGTAAAGGGAACTCTTAAGGCGTCAGCATACCAAGACATTTTGGTCAATTTCATGCTTCCAACTGTGTCCTGTTCCAACATGACTGCGCACTAGTGCACAAAGCAAGGTCCATAAAGACATGAATGAGCGAGTTTGGGGTGGAGGAACTTGACTGGCCTGTACAGAGTCCAGACCTCAACCCGATAGAACACCTTTGGGATGAATTAGAGTGGAGACTGCGAGCCAGACCTTCTTGTCTGACATCAGTGCCTGACCTCACAAATGCTCTTCTGGAAGAATGGTCAAACATTCCCATAGACACACTCCTAAACCTTGTGGACAGCCTTCCCAGAAGAATTGAAGCTGTTATAACTGCAAAGGGTGGGCCAATTCAGTATTGAACCCTACGGACTAAAACTGGGATGCCATTAAAGTTCATGTGCATGTAAAGGCAGGCGTCCCAATGTTTTTGAAAATATAGTGTGTTGGAGGCCCAAGCCTGGCTTTCAAGGCTCACTCTGGCTTCCTTTTCTCTTTATAAAGAAGGTAGTTCAGGCCAAACATAAGAGAGGCTTGATATCCTATATACAGCATATGTCTTATAATTGAAGCATACTGCATAAATTACCCCAAAAGTTGGTTGGGAGTGGTATGTAGGCAAATTAGATGAGGAACGTGGGAGGCTGCTCTGGCTCTGCTTCCATTGGATTACTCTTCCTGTCTAAAAACGTACACAGATTTTTATTCTTCGTATCTATAAAACCCTGGAAAATATATCCACTTCCGGACCAGTGACGTATCCATACTTCGCTGGACATTCAATGGTTATCCCAGAGTGATGCCTGAGTGAAATAACCCCTACCCCCAACTTGCTTCCTGGCTCTCTTGAGATCACTTTCGGGCCTTCGCTTCCAGTTTACAAGGAATTTTCTGCACCATTTTTAAAAATTTGAAAGCATTATTATTTATTTATTTCAGGTACTTACAGTCAGGTCCTTAAATATTGGGACATCGACACAATTCTAACATTTTTGGCTCTATACACCACCACAATGGATTTGAAATTAAATGAACAAGGTGTGCTTTAACTGCAGACTGCCAGCTTTAACTTGAGGGTATTTACAGCCAAATCAGGTGAACGGTGTAGGAAGTACAACAGTTTGCATATGTGCCTCCCACTTGTTAAGGGACCAAAAGTAATGGGACAGAATAATAATCATAAATCAAACTTTCACTTTTTAATACTTGGTTGCAAATCCTTTGCAGTCAATTACAGCCTGAAGTCTGGAACGCATAGACATCACCAGACGCTGGGTTTCATCCCTGGTCATGCTCTGCCAGGTCTCTACTGCAACTGTCTTCAGTTCCTGCTTGTTCTTGGGGCATTTTCCCTTCAGTTTTGTCTTCAGCAAGTGAAATGCATGCTCAATCGGATTCAGGTCAGGTGATTGACTTGGCCATTGCATAACATTCCACTTCTTTCCCTTAAAAAACTCTTTGGTTGCTTTTGCAGTATGCTTTGGGTCATTGTCCATCTACACTGTGAAGCGGCGTCCAATGAGTCGTGAAGCATTTTGCTGAATATGAGCAGATAATATTGCCCGAAACACTTCAAAATTCATCCTGCTGCTTTTGTCAGCAGTCACATCATCAAATACAAGAGAACCAGTTCCATTGGCAGCCACACATGCCCACGCCATGACACTACCACCACCATGCTTCCCTGATGAGGTGGTATGCTTAGGATCATGAACAGTTCCTTTCCTTCTCCATACTCTTCTCTTCCCATCACTCTGGTACAAGTTGATCTTGGTCTCATCTGTCCATAGGATGTTGTTCCAGAACTGTGAAGGTTTTTTTAGATATCGTTTGGCAAACTCTAATCTGGCCTTCCTGTTTTTGAGGCTCACCAATGGTTTTCATCTTGTGGTGAACCCTCTGTATTCACTCTGGTGAAGTCTTCTCTTGATTGTTGACTTTGACACACATACACCTACCTCCTGGAGAGTGTTCTTGATCTGGCCAACTGTTGTGAAGGGTGTTTTCTTCACCAGGGAAAGAATTCTTCGGTCATCCACCACAGTTGTTTTCTGTGGTCTTCCGGGTCTTTTGGTGTTGCTGAGCTCACCAGTGCGTTCCTTCTTTTTAAGAATGTTCCAAACAGTTGTTTTGGCCACGCCTAATATTTTTGCTATCTCTCTGATGGGTTTGTTTTGGTTTTTTTCAGCCTAATGATGGCTTGCTTCACTGATAGTGACAGCTCTTTGGATCTCATCTTGAGAGTTGACAGCAACAGATTCCAAATGCAAATAGCACACTTGAAATGAACTCTGGACCTTTTATCTGCTCATTGTAATTGGAATAATGAGGGAATAACACACACCTGGCCATGGAACAGCTGAGAAGCCAATTGTCCCATTACTTTTGGTCCCTTAACAAGTGGGAGGCACATATGCAAACTGTTGTAATTCCTACACTGTTCACCTGATTTGGATGTAAATACCCTCAAATTAAAGCTGACAGTCTGCAGTTAAAGCACATCTTGTTCGTTTCATTTCAAATCCAGTGTGGTGGTGTATAGAGCCAAAAATGTTAGAATTGTGTCGATGTCCCAATATTTATGGACCTGACTGTATATAGTGCCGTCAATTTACGGAGCTCTTTTCATATATATTGTACATTCACATCAGTCCCTAACCCTCAAGGGGTGTACAATCTAAGGGCCCTAACTTACATTCATACGTACACATACTAGAGCCAATTTAGACAGGAGTCAATTAACCTACCAGCATGTCTTTGGAGTAAAAACACAGATCTTGGTGTTTTGAAGGCTTTCAAGTGCTGGGGTCACCAAATTGCTCCATAGAGAGTACCTGTCGTGTGTATTGCTGTCACAAGGGATGATTACATTCCTTGCAACAGCAATGAAAGTGATATAAAAAAAAAACTAAAGTGACAGTGTAGAAAAAAAATAATCACTTCTCTGCCATTTGGCTAAGATCAAGTGTAGTATCTATTCTTATTGTCCAGTTGGGGTGCTCAGCCATCATTCTTGCCTTTTGGCGAGGATGGCTGGCCGCCTTTATAGTACCCCTGCTGGTATGATGGGGGCTCTGAAGGCTAATACCAGCTGGAAGAGAAACCGAGGCACCCACAGGCTGTTGAGGCCCGGGAGTAATTCCCCTGGGAAAACCAGATGGGCCCAGTTCCTCCTGATTTTGAATGGGTCTACCTTGTCTGGCCTGGGGCTGGGGAGGCAGAAAGTCCACAGAGCAGTGCTCCCTGGGAGTGGCTGCCCCAGGGGTGCTCTTAGTAACACATGAGGGTGGGATCCCATGTGTGAAAAGTGCACTTGGTAACTGCTTCAAACACTTTATCTGCACTGCTCCTTTTAGGGCTAGGCCTTTTGGCTAAGTCTAGGGCAATTTTTTTGCTACAGGCCTTAGGGCCTAGCCAATGCACAATTGCACGTCAACTTATTTATTTCTTTTTCCTCACTGTTTTTCACCTTTCACTTATATGTGTGTTTTTTTTTCTCACTTGAATGAAGGGTGTGAGTCCTTGGGCCTGCCCTGAAGTCTAGGGGGAGGATGTGTGGCCATTAGGTTCCTTCCTACCCTGTCCCTGGGGGGGGGGGTCTCTTCGGGAGAGCTCCCTGACCTAGTGCTTGGTGGTCGGCTTCTGCTAGCCACAAGGAAAGGGGTCCACCAGGCCTTTTGGCTAAGTGGACCATGTTGGAAACACTGTCCCTGTCAGGAGCCTTGCACCCTTGGATGATCAGGATAGAGGTCTTATCCCTTCGGGGGGTGGACAAAAGCACACCCCTAAGTGCACTTTTTTGTGTTGGTGTTTTGCACTTGCACATTTTTTGTTCGCTTAAGGGTTTTAGTTTTTTACACCTCCACGGACTAGGGGAAAAAAAATGTGATGACTCCATCCCTAGGAGTTGCGTCTTTGACAGCCTGGGATCAAAGGAACTAAGTTGAGTGATGTTGGCCATCATCAACTGGATGTGTGGTGGCATCTAGTGGCAAAGGAAACCTCTGATGGGGACCGCTCCGGATTGAAGGTTAGTATTGCAGTAAAATCTGCATTTTTTTTTTTTTTTTTAAGTTTTTGTTTTGTTGGGAAAAGGATTTAAATTTTTGATAAAAAAATTGTGCTTTGAGTCCTTTGTGGTAATAGAGTTGTTTGGGACAAAAAAGCTATACTTTTTCAATTGTGCTTTTCTTACATTGTAAAATTTGGCTGATACAAATTAACATAGTTGCATATGTCTATTCTGTAGTTGTTCATTTTTATTTCACCATTAAACACTGAATAAGTTGTCCTATTTTCTTTCTTTAGGGCATTACTTATGATCATGTAGAACTAAATGTGTATTTAAATGGAAAGAATATGCATTGTCCTGCATCTGGCATAAGAGGCACAGTCTTTCCTGTTGTATATGGTAAGTTTTATGTTTCAGGTTAATATCCCTGTTGTCACTCCTATGTCTTACCATGTCCTTTGTCTTCCGCAGCTCGCAGTAGTTTCCTCCTGCTGACGTCTTTGTCACTATAGAACATAGTAATCACAGTACTCACATATGGGTCAGTGGAAGCAGACTTTGGGGGACAATTTCTCATCAATAGAGTGATGTCAAGCGTAAATACTTAGGCTTCATTTACATGGGTGGCAAAGGCTGGCTGCTAGCAAGAATCTGTGGATTCTTGCTGGCAGAGCTAAATGCTGCATGCACACAGTATATGCAAACAGTAATGACTGTCAGTTTTTTGCTTCATACGTATCCGTGGCTGCGTTGCTGCTGTTCACCTGTAGCCACTCTTGTAAGTGGTTATATGTGATTAGAGTCTCTGAGCAACCCTGGATACAGACCGTGTGTGTCCAGGGAAGGCATTTCTTTGGAGTTTGTGGCTGTACATTATTGGCTAGTTTGCATGTGGCCATAGCACAGAGTGCAGCCACTTCCAAAGGCAGTGCTTAGCCGCCTCTGAACGCAAACGCTTCACCCCTGTCCCCCTTATCCACCTGTTCATTTGGTATTTAGGATTCACAGGCCGCTTTATTATTCTCTGCCTTATATGTCAATGCTCCAAATCTAGATATATGCAGCGGGTAAAATAAGTATTAAATACATCACCATTTTTCTCAGTGAATAGATTTCTAAAGGTGCTATTGACATGAAAGTTTCACCACATGTCGGTAACAACCCTTGCAATCCATACATACATAGAAGCAAAACAAACAAGTTCAGAAATTAAGTTGTGTAATAAAATGGAATTACACAGGGAAAAAGTACTGAACACACTGTGTCCAAAATCCTTTGTTGGTAATGACAGCTTCAAGGTGCCTGCTGTATGGAGAAATTAGTTGCATGCATTGCTCAGGTGTGATTGTGGCTGATTCTTCCACACAAACAGTCTTCAAATCTTGAAGGTTCTGTGGGCCTCTTCTATGAACTCTGATGTTTAGTTCTTTTCATAGATATTCTGTTGGATTCAAGTCAGGTGATTGGCTGGACCATTCTAGAAGCTTTATTTCCTTTCTTTGAAACCAATTAAGAGTTTCCTTGGTTTGTGTTTGGGATCATTGTCTTGCTGATATGTCCACATTCTGAAAAATATGGTAGATATGGAAGAAGGGTGGTTTGTGTAACACAACAAACACTTTACTCCTGCGCTAGGAAAGGACTCAGTAGACCCAATAGGAATGTTCTGGAATTTTCTGGAATATGCACTGCTTGCTTGGCCTTGGCTCTGAGGAAGAGGTTGTGTCCTCGAAACGCGTTAGACAGTTGGTCATCCAGGGTTCCATCGTATGGACTCAGATGTTGTTTGGATCATACATCTTGTTCAGTTTGACATGCCTGTGTTAATATGTCCATTGTGAGTATGATACCTATTTTGTTCAATAAATTGTTTTAAACGATAATGCACTAGGTCGGTGCGCCCTTTTTCTGTTTCTCCATTTGTATCCAGTGGTTTGTGTAACACACTGAATTACCAGTTTCTGTATCATATTTCCATACTTAAGGGGTCAATTTATAAAACATTTCTTGAATGTATGTCACAAGTGTCCCTGCAGGTGCACACATTTTGCCCATATTTTCTCTAATATTATTTTTCTATGACTGTCAGCTTGTTACTCCATCTAGTGGGCAAAATGTGATATAATTTTCTGAAATAAATCAGAAAATGTACTGCTTTTTGGTCACTTATGTGGCTGATGATCATGGGAAATAGTATTGGCGAAATTACAGGGAAATTTTGTGCAGCCTCGAGGAATGCTCTGACAATCATTTAACAAATGTTTTATAAATAGATCCCTTTTACCTGGAAAAAAAAAGCTGAAATTTTTCCAATACTGTATTTTTCGCTCCATAAGACGCACCTGACCATAAGACGCACCTAGGTTTTAGAGGCAAAAAACAGGAAAAAAAAATTCTGAACCAATGGACTGCAGACATAGTACAGGAGATGACCAGAGACTGCGGACACAGTACAGGAGATGACCAGAGACTGCGGACACAGTACAGGAGATGACCAGAGACTGC
The DNA here is from genome assembly GCF_062004578.1 of Staurois parvus. Classification (NCBI taxonomy): domain Eukaryota; kingdom Metazoa; phylum Chordata; class Amphibia; order Anura; family Ranidae; genus Staurois; species Staurois parvus. The sequence continues at coordinate 480,626 of NW_028318557.1, read as the reverse complement.
GGACACAGTACAGGAGATGACCAGAGACTGCGGACACAGTACAGGAGATGACCAGAGACTGCGGACACGGTACAGGAGATGACCAGAGACTGCGGACACGGTACAGGAGATGACCAGAGACTGCGGACACAGTACAGGGAAAATACCAGGGACACAGTACAGATGACCAGAGACTGCAGACAGTGCAGGGAATGACCAGAGACTGCAGACAGTGCAGGGGATGACCAGAGACTGCAGACAGTGCAGGGGATGACCAGAGACTGCAGACAGTGCAGGGGATGACCAGAGACTGCAGACAGTGCAGGGGATGACCAGAGACTGCAGACAGTGCAGGGGATGACCAGAGACTGCAGACAGTGCAGGGAATGACCAGAGACTGCAGACAGTGCAGGGGATGACCAGAGACTGCTGACCTTTGGGGAGGGAGGGGGAGCGGGTACCTGAATTTGACAGGTACCCGCTCCCACTTCCGCGGAGTTGTCTTTCTCTCTTCTTCCTGCGCCGGCTTCTGTGACAGCTGGGTGCCCACTGCGCATGTGCGAGAAGCGCTGCGCTTTGTGAATGGCTCGGCGCCTTCTGGGACCTGTCATGTGTCCCAGAAGACACCGGACCATTCACAAAGCGAAGCGCGTGCGCAGTGGGCACCCGGCTGTCACAGAAGCCAGCGCGGGAAGACTGTACAGCGCTGGAGCGAGGAACAGGTAAGGCCCTGCAGGAGAGAACAGCTGAGCGGCCGGCCCGGTATTCTGACATGGCGGCGGCAGAAATACCGGACCGGCCGCTTTATATTCGCTCCATAAGACGCACTGACATTTTCCCCCCTTTTTTGGGGGGAAAAAAGTGCGTCTTATGGAGCAAAAAATACGGTAATTTAGAACAGATAAAATCTTACAGATCTCCTTTATGGTAAATTCCTGCCCCTATGATGTCATCACAAGTGGTTCAGTTTAGATACCATCAGCAGCAGTCTGTGGGTGGAATTGACAGGGTGCCCTGCGTGCCTTCCAGAGCACCCTGCCAACACCATCCACCTTCTCCTGCCACCCCCACCTGACACTTACCTTGTTCTCGTCCCATCTGAAACTGCTTATGCCTTCTTGTTTTGACACTCTTCTCATTCTCTTTATCTGACATTTAACGCTGCTCAACTTGTCTGTGTTCACTGCAGCAAGCTGTATCCTAGTTCTGTTGGCTTTCATTTGCCTGGGTGTTTTGTCAAAGTGCAAATCCTGGTGGCAGGAATCCACTGATTCTTACTGCTGGGTTTGATAGCTGCGAGTAGATAGCTCTCCACAGCTATCCACTTGCAGCTTTTAAACCCAGCAGCAGGAAACAGTAGATTCCTGCTGCTGGGATTCACACCAGGGCAAAATGCCCATGTAAATGGAAGCTTATTCTGTTGTCTTTCAGGGAGCTGTAAACATTGTGCTCCTAGGTACAGGACACGCTGCACTTTGGCAAACCAAATGGCAGGAAAACAAACAGCGTGGAAGATTGGGGAGGCTTTGTGAGCGGTGACCGGACAGCAGCGAACTCCCCTGTCATCTCTGCAGCAGTATGATATCCCTGTGATTCCAAGCTGGTAAAGCAGCAGCTAGAAGGGCAGGAAGTTAATAGGAAATAAATGACAGGATCTTCTTCACAGAAAACAAGGGCCTTTTTGCTGGATCCACCTTTAAAGCTGTGTTGGTTATCATTGCCAATATACAACATCTTATAAGCATGGCCCAGCCCTTGAGCACCTCTGTTGGTCATTTTAAAGGACCATAAATAACTACACTTCTAAAATTGCCTACAACGGGCACGTAAACATCAGAACTTGACCACGAAACAATAGAAGAAGGTGGCTTGATCTGATGGATCAGTGGAACCTTAACAAACTAATGGAATGCACAATGGACCACAAGACATGGTAATGCATCGACATGTATTGTTCATTGCACTGCTAAGAGAAAAAAAAAAGGTGCATGTCTGTCTTCAAATCTATTGTGGTGTGTTGGCAACCCTTTCAAATGATTGGGCTGTTCTAATATAATATGTGTTAACACACTGGAACTTGCTGGCTTGGTATAAATTGGTACTTTTAATATCTAAACATTTGTGAAGGAACAATTGGATCACATAAAGATCTTTATTTTCCACCTGATGTTTACTTCCATTTGTAAACCCGAAGTCTAAAATTCCATACAACATTTTATATGTTAATGCAGTTTCAAAGGTAATTTGCTATACTTTTAAATCTGCAGACTTCAGTAAAATAATACATGGTGACCCAGATTAATTAACACTGAGTAATAATTTGAAATTACTTTTTCAAATAAACTCATACATTTTAGATAAGCCCCTATGAGAAAAAAAGGAGGGAGATGATACAAGTCATGACATACATAGATAGATTGATGCATACAGCAGATGTGGCATAGTAGATTAACCCGTTGTGTCCTTGTTCTTCTTGCAGTGGACGACAGTGCAATCCTGGACTGCCAGTTCAGTGAGTTTTACCACACTCCTCCACCTGGATTTGAGAAGATCTTATTTGAGCAGCAGATTTTCTAAGAACTGGATCTCTACACTTTTCCCAAAGCTGTTGATTACTATTTAAGTTGCACGATGCATAGAGAACATGTGCTTTGTATTTTGATCTCAGTGGGTGCAGGCCTTTCAGATCTTGTGTGTGTAAGTATTTTACAAAGTATTGCCTAGCTGCAAATGCCACTGCTCACAAAGCCGTGTAGATCTTATCTGATATTTTTGTGATATATATGGTAGATTTTGGCAAATTGTTAGTGTTGCTAATTGTAAATAGGATATTTTAGCCAGTGATTTAACGTGAACTTGTTGGCCATTTTAAACTTGTAAAAATAAAACTTCTGCATAAAATCGGACACCATGTGGTGCTTGACGACACTTTATTAGGCAGAAATTCCTCCTCTGAATGCTTCTCATAAACTAGTTTCACTTGTTACTGGGGTCTAATTTGCCTGACTTCTGGACAAAGTCCTGCACATTACGGTTCTCTTCAATAAAGGTAACCTTATGAATCTATTCTGTGGCTAGTAAGGGAACCCTTATTGGACAAAGAAAGTGACAGTTATTAATGCTTAGCCCAGAAGTAAAACAATCGAGGCTTAAAGGGTCTGTCTGTCACCAAACTGAAGGCCCCAATACAAGCTGTCTCTGTAAAGAAGAAAGTTTCAGAAGTTTCTTTAGAGACACATTTTCAGGAGTGTATATCTCCTGGTCCCCTACCATCCTCTGTTGTTCTTCCTACCAACCTCTCATCACTGTTGTGTCCTGTAATAATGTAGGGGTTGGCTGGAGATAAAGTGGGGACAACAGGAGACTGACATTCCTTGAAGTATCTGTTCTGAAGAAGCTTCAGCTGGCAGTTTTGCATCCGTGGAGCAGCTTCAGCTGCAAGAGAGGTAAATATTTATAGGAACGGCCATAATTGGGACTTTCAGTTTGGTGACAATTGCTTCAAGTAGTAAAGTGAACCTAGTGTGAGGGAAGCACACAGCGAAGGGTTTTTTGAGAAATTAGCAAGCAACTTGTGGTGCCTGCATTTAGGATATTTATTTTAAACAGTTTAAAAAGGCTGACTGTTTTACTTTTAAAGATGTTCTCCACTTAGAGCAGGAACAGAGGAGCTCAGAAAGTTACAGCTTTCTTCTGTTGAGACAAGGACGGGGGCTCTTTGGAGCCTGAGCACTTATCTGAAATGAAATGTATTGAGTGATGAGCAGTACTGAAATAAACTGGTTGGTATAGGTTTGCTTTTGTAGAGAACTGTTCAGTTCTGCACAGATATGTGGCAGCAGCTAGACTACAAGTCTATCAGTGCTTTTTATTTCAGAATTGTGGTCAGTATTCTGACAGCCCTTGGCTTTGATCACCAAGCTGTACTACAAATCATATGAGCCCCCTCCAAAAAAAAATGACTCTTTCCTAGAGAACTTCTTTAAAATATTCACACTGACCCAGTATTACCTGCAGTCTTTTTTTCTCAGTGATAGCGACATATTTTGCACACATTTGAACACATAGGTTTATTTTTCATAATGACGTGTTTAGTTTTATTGGAGTGTGATGTGTTTAGTGTAGCTGGGTCTTGTCCTTTGTGTAACACAAACTTCTACTGACTGTGTTTCCTACTCTCTAATACTTCAGTCCCAGAGTGCCTTATGAATTTTTATGCTGATGAGAGCACGAAGTGGAGTAACTAGTTAAATGTTTTGTCTGTAACATGCCACAGTGTGCCTGCATGGATTCCCATTCCGTTTTGTACTGTACTGTTCAGTTTACAACATTACCGTGCACAAATAGGCCAGTTATCACTTTGTCCATTGCATTTTGTTTAGGTTTCACAAAAAAAAAAAAAAAATGGTCACATGAGGCACACTGGGATTCACACAGCTCTGATAACTTTCTTCTTCATATAGTTTGTCAAAGAACAACAGTTTATAAAATGTCTGTCTAAACAAGCCTGTAAACCTAGCAGCACTGGAAAGAAGTTCATGGCTTTTGCTAGTTCAGGACAGTGTCATTGATATTTTTGTGTCTTCTTACCGGTCACTGTGTTCTTTGTGCTCCAATCCTCCATGACAAGCCAGAATTCATGGTGGTCATGTTGTTTCTAGATGAGTTAATATCTCAAGGGATTTAAGGAGAAAATCCTCCCAAAACATGGCCAGAGTGGTTAAGAGGCTAATTTTCAATCTGGTGCCCTACATAACTTGGATGTTTGCCAGTCCTCACATCTTCCTAGTGTGTTATGGTGGTCCTTTCCAGCAGTTCCACCTACTGCATGTTGAATGACACTTTTCCACATGACTTGAAAGAAAATTCCCAGGTGTCATTGTCATTTCATTCCTGCATGATTTGGTACTTAATTACACCTGTGTCACACTGACTAGCTATTGAGTAGATGCTCTGTCAAGGCCACATGCACACTGTTGGTTTGACCATGTGTGTCACATCACAGTGTTTTTGGGCACCCATGAGGTTTAGGTGCTGTGTCCATCCCCTCCTGCCAGCAGCCTGTCAAAATCTAAAAGGCTGAAATACATGGCGGCTGGAGGCTGTACTGAATGGTACTTGCATTTTGGGCTTATGTCCCAGAATACATACAGTCCCAAATGCAAGAATTCTGCATTTGTGGATCTATGTCCCTGAACACACACGACTATAACATGTCCAGCTGCTGTTATTTAAGTCTGTTGTAGACTTTGACAGGCTGCTGGCAGCAGGGCTGAATGCTGCACTGGTGTCTCCTGTGTGGTTGAAAATGCCAGGATTTGCTGCAGAGGGGCTAAATTGCCTGTGTGTATGTGGCCTTACTGGTTCAGTTTTGCAACTTCTGTGTCACCTGCCATTGGACAACAAAGGATCAGTGTAGTGATACTGAGTGAGCAGACATGTACCACAGGAAGCTGGAATAACTGGGCATAGGAAGGCAAGTAAAATAGTACATGTAGATTAAGGACCTCCCTATTGCAGATATACTGCTACAGGGCGGTACCTGTGCGTAAAATCACATATATATATACATTATTTTGCATTTATGGGTAGGGAGCGCGCGCAAGCCCTACCGGCGCCGCCATTTGCGGCTGTAGATGTCAATCATCAGGCCTCGGCCGGTAATTACCCACTGGCGCCCAGTAATTACCGAGCATCTCCGACGGGGAGGAAGATTGTTTTGTTTACAAACTATCTTCCTCCCTGTCAGCTTGAGCACACTGCTTGGGATGGCTGTGCACAGTATAGCCATCCCTATCAGTGTACTTACAGTGAAGAACACCCCGCTCCTTAGTAAAACACGCACAGCTTTGATCGCCCCTCACATTAACCCCTTCCTGCCCAGTGCCATTAGTACAGTGTCAGTGCTTTTGGAGTATCAGTGCTTTTAGTACAGTGTCAGCTCTGGCACTCTGCTTTGGATGGCTGTGCACAGCACAGCCATCCAAAGCAGTGTGCTTACAGTGAAGAACACTGACACAGCCCCCTAGTAAAACACTCCCAGCACACGGGTAACCCTTTGAGTGCCCTCATGTTAACCCCTTCCTGCCCAGTGCCATTAGTACAGTGTCAGTGCTTTTTGTTTTAGCACTGATCACTGTATTGGTGTCACTGGAGCTGTCAGTAACACCAAGTTAGTTCCCCCGTGTCAGAATGTCCACTGCAGTCCCGCTAAAAGTCTGTGATCACTGTCATTACTAGTAGAAAAAATCCCATTATCTATACCGCCATTTGTAAACGCTATAACGTTCACTTAAACCAACAAATTGACATGTCTTTGCAAACAAAAATCCCAATACATGTCGCAGAATACATTTTGGCCTAAATTTATGACGAAATTTGATTTTTTTAATATGTTTTTAGTGGACATGTTTAATAGCAAAAAGTCCAAAATGTTTTTTTTTCTCAAAATTGTTGGCCTTGCTTATAGCGCAAAAAATAAAGAAAGCACAGGCAATCAAATACCACTGAAAGAAAGCTCAATTCGTGGGAAACAAAAGCATGTAAATTTCATTTTGGTGCAGCGTTGCATGACCTCACAATTGTCCATTACAGTAACGCAGCGCCGTAATAGAAAAAAATGGCCTGGTCATGAAGGGGGGAGGGTAAATCCTAAGGAGCAAGTGGAGCTAAGCTTGACTTTTTTTAATGGTCCCCATCCCCCACTGGTACTGACATCTTCTGCTGGGTGCTTGTTGTTTGGCCAGCGCAGGATGATGTCACTGCTGCACATGGGCATGAATCGGTCAGCCCAGCACAGGGACTGTGCCACTGATGTAAGCGGAGTTTACATACTGGAGAAGATGGTGAGCAGGTAGGTGTATTCTGCTAGAAAGAGTCTGCATGCTCACACTTTGACAGCGGAACTGGCGCAGCCGTGCTCACTCTGTTCTTGCCATAAGCAAGCAAAAAGAGTAAAGTTAACCATCTGCCATATTGGGATGACCTACTCAGGCTGCTAGTATTTTCCATGTCGAACTGGCACCCACTATGTGTGGCGAGCTTTACATCCTGCCCTTCTATAGTTACAGGGTATGAGATGAAAACTGGACTGTTTGGGAAATTATACCTTTTTTTATTTTTTTTTTTTTTTTTTAATGAACTGTATGTTGGATAACACTATATGCACCATTGTTCCAAACTAGCATTTCCTCTTATTACTTTATTTTTTTGTTGCTGAAAATGATGAAACAGAAGAAAATGTATATGGACAAAGACATGGTGGAGAACACTTAATGTGTGTAAATAGAAAAGGACAAATATCAGAAAATGTGTGGAGCTCTCAAACAAAGGTCAACCTCTAATGCTTAAAATTAAAATGCCTTTAATTAAGAGAGCTTCAGTAAGGATGTAGATTGCCAGTAACAGTGCAGTGCCCACTTATTTCTTTAAAGGTGAAGTATGGAATTATTTAAAAAAACAAACACACATACTCCCCTCCATGCTGCAGGATTGTCTGATGCTGCAGTTTTCCCCCACCAGCTCTTGATTGCTGATTGCTCAGTTTTTGGTCAGCTTTGATAGTCATTGCTCTCTTTTCAATCACCACCCTCTACTCTGCCCCTCCAGTGCTCACTGGAGCACCAGGCTCAGCCAAGTGCTGAAGTCCGGAGCCAGCTGATTTAGATACATATATGTCCTTGTTATTACATTAGTATTAGATACACTCTTGTGTATTTATTCACATGTTGACAATTACTTTGGTGATTCCAGAGTGGTCTTCTGCTTGTTACTTATTGAAGTAGATTCTGGATGCCTTTTGGGTGGCTTGGGGAGAAGCATGGCATTCTTATACCAGGCATATTGTAATACCCGTGTTTTATATAGGTAAATTCTATATTGTGTAATCCCCAGATGATTACACAATTGGTACATTTCTGATTGCTGGGATTTATGAATGGAAGAGATATTTAGGCAGGTTAGCATATGTGTATTCTAACATGCATACATCGATTTATTTCTCCACAGTAGTTACCTAAACACCGGAGAGAACACCTTGCTGTTCACACTTGCAACATTATTTGCTTGTGCCATTTTCTGGCACCCATCAGGAAGGGCCTTCTTACTGTGCCAAAATGACAGTCCAGATCTGCGTGTCCACACTTGCATGCCTAATTCACAGCTGGGAAATCCCTCAATACATACGACAGGAGGCTGCGGCAGCTGCCATCACTTTAAATGAGATCAGCTTGGCAAACTATTCGCTTAGGGCTCGTTCACACTTGGCTGTTTTACCAACGCTTGCCAACCCCCCTATAGCGTTTGGCAAGCGTTGGTCCGGCATTTGCGGAGCATTTTTTAACGCTCCGCAAACGCCGCTTGCACGGTTTATTGGCGGTTGCTAGGCGTTTGCCGAGCGTTAAAAACGCCCCACAAATGCCTATAATGCAGTTTGAATGGTGTTACCGCTCCGCAAACGCCCCGCAACCACGTCACACCATAGACTAGAATAGGAGGCTTCAACGCCTCCTGACTCGACCAGAGGTGTCCGTTTTGACGCGACGCAAACGCTCCCGTTTACCATGTGCTGTAATGTGCAGAATTGGCAGAGGCATTTGGGAAGCAGTAAAAACGCTTCCCAAACACCTCTCTGCCTCCTGCACACAGCGCTAGTGTGAACGTAGCCTTATTCTGTCATTTGGACAGAGCAAAAGAGTCCTTCCTGTTAATTGCTGAAATGTGGAAGAACTCTGTGGAGGTGATCTCAATATCCCTATCAAGTGAAATGGAATGCACATGTGGTTATATAAAAGAAATTAAAGCACAGTTGGAGCTTCTTAAAAAAATGATGTAAACACATTTAAATGTGCTTTCAATTAGTAATTGCATAGTCTTGCTATTGTTTGGTTTAGTTTTTCCAGCTTCCGTATAGCAACCTGTTCTCTGCTATTGTGCTGCAGAGAAGGGCCATGGCTTGGTACATCCCCAACTTGGACTTTTAATGGGGTGGGGAGATTTTGAATATTAATATGTAGTCTAAATGTGCCATTTTCTCAAATATGGAAAAATGTTTACAGTGGATCCCCACTGGCCTGTCTTCTTCAAGAACAAAACAATTACTGTACTGTGAGGGCTGGTTAATGGTTGTATATAAAAGGCATGTATTATTTACACAAGTTTTTCAGTCATTTATATTCGATGTGATTTGGTCACAATGCTGCTTGTAAAATTAAAAAAAAAAAAAAATCGCACTGGATGGAAATGTGTAAGGGTGCATTCACACCAGCCCCATTGAAAGCAAAGGGAGGTTGCTGTCTTTCAATGCTTATCGTGGACACTTGACTGTATTCATTCTTGCAGCAATCACATGTGAGTGATCAATCCTGGATGCAGGCAGCCTGCATGAGTGACTATATGCAAGCAGCTGGGATTAGCTGTGGAACTAGCAGCTTGCCAATGATTCAATTGAACTGTCTCCTGCAGTTAATTGCTGGGATACTTGCATGTCAACAGCATCTGGTGCATTTGCAGGTGTGAATGCACCCCAATGGTGCACATATCTCCCCATCCCTTTTTATGTATTTACCCGTACTGACAATGCACAGGGTGAACAGGGTCCAATGGAGCAACCTGAATACTGTCTAAAATATTGTAATTGTGTCCGACCATTTACAGGTGCCTCCGAAATACACATTTAAAGTTGGCAAATGTCAGACTCTAAAATGTACTTTTGAATTTTAAAGTAAAAAGTTATTTTGTTATGAATAAAAACACATTATGTGTACACTACATCCTAGGAGTACTGGGAGATCCAGCAATTTGATATGATTTTTGGTTGTATAAATAGATCTGCTAGATAGAAGCAGAAATCCTTATGGTTAGGCAGTGCAAATAATTGGGTGGATTGACCATTCCTTTAAATTCAAATTTCAGTTAAGATTCTTCAACTGTATTTATCTTTTTATAAGTTGTATTGTTTGCTTGCACATTTCTGATGTTGTGATCAATTGCACTGTGACCTAATATATGATTTAAATATATGTTCTGTCCTTTTTGGTTTACTTAAAGTTACCAAAGAATTAATAGATGGTGTGTGCGAATTTTCTGCTTGTTATTTTCGTTTTGAATTTATATTCCGTTTTCAAAAAAAAAAAAAAGCATTTAAAGATGTCTTAAAATGTTACAAAATTCAAAATAATAAAATCAGTCTATATATGCAGTAAATCATGCTTGTTATACTCACTGTGGAACCTAAGGGATTAATCAACTGCATTATGTAAAAAGGCTGTTTGATCATGTCTTCTCTGATCCTCTCCTTCTTCCACTGTCCCCATTCTATCTGCTGATAGTACAGAGCCTTAGGAGACACTCTGCACGTGCTCAGACAAAGGGTCAGGGGTCATGCAATCTCATAGGGCAGTCAAAGGAAAATGGAAACTCCTCCTACAAGCTATAACCAGTGCTCGACTGGACACTGATAGAAGTCACAAAGCTGCTATATACTACTGCTAAGTAAAGGTATTTAGCAGTTTATATTTACTAAAATAATTGCATTTCTGTGTACTGTGGAAGACCAGATATGGTTAATGCAGGGTCCTGGGCATAGTAACACTTTAAGTTGCAATGATTGGAATGCTAGCATTATTATACCAGTCACCTGCAGCAGTCATTTTTTAGGATGGCTCAGTGTTTAGTCTCTATGGGGCTTATGTATAAAGTGTCCAAAAATGAACATTTCTTGTTGTCCATAACAGCCAAGTGACTTCACACTGTCATTTCTGCAGCCCAGGGTTGAGCATGTAAAAAGGATTCAGGTTGCTATAGGCAACAAGACTTTGTTTCCTCCTCATCATAACCCTCATATTCCTAGAGCTGGATAAACACTAGTAGAATTTAAAACAAAAATTGATATGGAAATTCTCAGTACATTTGAATGTTGTTAGAAAGTAGTTCAAGATTTTTGTTTGCTTTTAACAATAGATTTTGGAATTAATGGACTTTACTGACCAAAAAACCACATACACATTTAGAAAGTCATACGTTCAACAAAAATTTTCCATCCTGCTGCTTTGAATTTTTTTGTCACCACAGTTAAAAGTGAACGTCGATTTAACCCACTAATGGTTAAAACAACTAATGAACATTCTTACAGGGATAAATGTCAAACAAAATTCTACTAGTGTAAACCCAGCTTAAAGGATAAGTACACCTTTGGGTACATGTTTTTAGGGTGTAACATGTTCCTGCTTCTATAGCTCTCAGCCACGATTCAAACCCCCCCCAGGGATCTTCTCCCACCTTTAGTCACAACTTTAAAAAACACAGCTCCGCCCACCCGGCCATGTCATTCATTCACAGAGTTCTGTGAATGGGAGAACTACATCTGCCGTTAGCCTTTGCAGCTGACTGCTTGTAGGTCTCAATGAACTACCAGGGCACTGGTGAGCGTTCTAAGTAGTTCATTGATTCTTCCTGTCATAGTGTAAGCTGTTTGATTGTACTTTGTATGGGCAAGGCAGTTACACAGAGAGTCTGCAGGAGCCCTGCATTGCACCCGCTATTTGCTGTCTGCGGGTGCAATGCTCTGTAAGCTACTAATAATAAATGCACAATTTTTTTTCTACCTGCAAAAAGATGTGCATTTATTTATTTTTTTAAAAGGTGATCCTATCCTTTAAGAAAACGGAACTACACTTTGAGGCAAAAAGCAATAGTTCTGGTAAGTAGACTGCATTCTTAGGAGAACAGATTCATTCCACAGGCTGTAGCAGACACTTTAAAGGAGAACTTCCATCAAGATGTAAGTCCCCAGTAATTTGATACATTTACAGATGCTTGAGGGTAAGTGCAATTTTCTAATTGCCTCATTTTGGGGATTGGGAAGACTGAATTGCATAGTGTGTACTGGTTTTTAAACATTGTATCTAAAAAAACAAAAAACTGATGTATCTTTTGTTGCATCAATAATACTGAAATGATGTTTTGTCTGGAGTTCTCCTAAAAGTCCTATAAACAATAAAATTGAATCTTGACAAAATGGAACATCTGTCTGTGTACTTTTGTAACATTCCTCTTTTTAAAATCCAATTAAAATATTGTTTTTGTTGTAGATAACGGATATTATGCAGCAGCTATGTTTTTCAGTGGCTCTGCACCTCTCTGAAATAACTTCTCATGTAAACGCACAAGTTTCATGACCTTTTATTCTAAAGTTGCTTTTTTAACCACTTGAACTCAAGAAGGTTTTACACCCTTCATCACCAGGCCATTCTTTTTGCTATTCAGAACGGCTCTACTTTAACTGGCAATTGCTCTGTCATGCAACACTGTACACAAATTAAATTTATAACAAATTTTCACACAAAAAGATTTCTTCTGGTGGCATTTGATCATCACTGATTTTTATTAAATAAATAAAAACTGAAAATTTTCAAAACAAAATTCTGCTTTTCCACTGTATATACTGTATGTTATAAAACCTATCCAATAAAAAAAAAAAATCAAATTTCTTCATAAAGTTAGGCCAAAATATATTCTGCTACATGTCTTTGGTGTGTATTATTTGGTTTGTGTGAAATTTAGAGCTTCTACAAACTATGGTAGAAATTTATGCAGCTATGACGATATACTGTTATGGTGATGATCAGCGACTTATAGTGGGGCTGTGATGTGGGCAATCTGGTGCTAACAGACCCTTGCTGGCAGGTACAATGACATCAATAGTGACACTAATACAGAGATCACATATACTGTACACTGTCACTGTACTAATGACACTTGCTGGGAAGGGGCTAACATCAAGGGGTTAACTGTGTGCCTACCAAGTGTAATAAGTGCTGCTTTTACAAACAGATCTGGCTATTTTTTTTCCTCCTTGTTTTGCAAGGAGAAGAAACAGCCAGATCGTCAATCTTTGTACACAGCCCTGTATATTTGTAAACACATGGCTGTGTGCTGTTTGGCTACAATTGGCCAAGAAATCATTGCCTTGGACCTGCTGACAAAATCACTCAGTAGTTAGTGACAGCGCTGGTCACTGTGTGCACCCTGAACATATACATGATCCCACCTGGCTGTGCTGTCTGCCTGGAGTAAATGTACTATGAGCAGGTATCAAGCAGTTAATACCCTTAACGTGTATACATTGAGCATATTCTGTATTATAGATTCAGGATTATAATATTTTCTTGCAACCCTTTTCCCCATTACGCTGCAAAGAAATATCAATACCAGTCCACCAATGCTACAACCATCCTGCCTTCACAACAGAGCAGAGCTGTCCCTAAGACTGTCTTTCAGTGCTGTGGAAGTTTGCTGTAGGGGTCAGTAACTTCTTTCCTTGGATCCAGCCGGGTGACGTGTGCAAGAATTTGAGGGGGAGCTGTCTCACCCTGAGTGTTAACTTTAGAAGGGATGCACTGAAGTAGTCACATGCTCGAGAAGATTGGTCATCAAGGGAAGCTAACATAAACGCTGTCACAGGGAGAAGGCATATCTGCTCTAAATAGACGCTGGGTAAATTGCCAACCTTCACAGTAGGTCCACATTTGCGTATCTAAAGTAGCACATGCTTCAACAGATACACAGGGTGCACAGATAAGGTGTGAACATCAGGGATGAGCTCACTGTGCATTACACAGAACTACTTTTACATGTAATGGTTTTGGTGTTCCGTAAATATATTTTCAGATATGTATGATGTGATATCTATAATTGTGGTGTAAGACATTTTGCCCTAGGCGTGACTTTGTCTTTGAATATAAAAAGTTGAGTTGCTTGCTATAAATGTATGTTCCGGTTAGTCATTCACTATACAATAAGGGCATTACAAGTCACCCAATTAGAGGTCAACATCCATAGTAAACTGATAATTTGGCAACCAGTTGTAGAGTACAAAATCTGGTGCTGCTCCGCATAGAAACGTACAGGTTTTGTTTTTTGTCCAAGCTTAATTCAACAAGCTGAAGTTAGAACCTGATTGGCTACAATGCACAGCTGTACCAGATTTTGCACTCTCCAGTTTTAGTAAATCCACCCCCACAGGGTCTCTTGAGGACCTCTGTGTTCCCCACCAAGATTCCTAGTTACAGCCAACTACGGCTAATATAAAAAACAATTATTTGTGTAAATCTGGAAAATAAACATCAGTTTTTTTGTGATCAGCCAGTGGGATGCTTGAAGAAAACATAAAAGGACTCCCATATCCACACAAACATGGATAGAGGAATCCAACTGGGACTCCACCGCCTGTCAGAATTGATGATCATTGCAGCTGAGCGAAGGAAAATTTTCCAACAAGCCAGTTCATTATATCAACTTCTCTGGAATGGGAACAGTCATAGATGGATCCAAATTTGGATGGTCCCTGCTGAAGCAGTCAAATTTTGATCCACCTTTGGCCAGCTTAATGCTGCTTGGACTGATTATTAAACAGTAGAATAAACCTGTAAGTGGGGATGCTACCTGTGACAGGTGCAAAAAAATGTAATCTAGAATCTAGCCACAGGAGTCTCAATGGAAGGTTAAACTTATTCCAATATCCGCCCAGTAATGAGTTTTCATTTTTGAGTGCAGTTGAACCTATCAGTTCCCAAGGTGCAAAAACGAATAATACAGGTAAAGTGTAGCCCAAGTGCAACTTGTAGAGATGTTGAGGCACAATGTACAACCTGGACCTGAGAAACCTGTACACAGAAAGTGCTTTGAAAGTAAACACAGGTACAGGCAGCACGTTTATCAGCATCTGTTTTTTTTTTTTATATATATATATACATCCATTCCTTTTTTCATTTTACAATATTCTTTACCTTACGCATATAAAACAATAGAAAATATACAAATTTTCTAGAAAAAATTCAAACACATCCCTCCAGCTCTCTAAAGCAAAAGGGAAAAGAAGAAAAATAAAGGGAGGAGGGGGATATGGTATTATCTGATCTTTATGATCTGACAACTCCAGGGGTCTCCACTCATAATTTCCAAATCTTTTCAAATTTAATGCTGTAACCCCTCTCTAATTAGCATATCGTTGACCACTCTTAACCATTCTAGACATAGAGGTGGCAATGGAGCCATCCATTTCTGAGCAATTAACTTTTTAACATGGAAAAGACACCTCATTATTGCTGTCTATGTTGAGTAAGGGGCCGCTAGGTGCTCCATAAACCCCAACACACATAATTTAGGTTCTGCTAAGAGATTTACCCTAAAAAATGAGTTTGTGTCCACCACTTCCTACCAATACCTATACTCTTAGATTGTAAACTCCAAGGAGCACGGCCCTCCTAACCCTCTTGTATTGAACTGTATCTTTCCTGTATTGTCTCCCTTTATATTGTAAAGTGCTGAGCAAACGTTTGGCGTTATGTAAATCCTCTAGTACAGTGGTTCTCAACCTTTCTAATGCCGCGACCCCTTAATACAGTTCCTCATGTTGTGGTGACCCCCAACCATAAAATTATTTTCGTTGCTACTTCATAACTGTAATTTTGCAGTGGGAGGACTAGTGCCACATCATTGGTGTCAGTGAGAGGAATAGTGCCCCATCGTTGGTGTCAGTGGGGGGAATAGTGCCCCATCGTTGGTGTCAGTGGGGGGAATAGTGCCCAATCGTTGGTGTCAGTGGGGGGAATAGTGCCCCATCGTTGGTGTCAGTGGGGGGAATAGTGCCCCATCGTTGGTGTCAGTGGGGGGAATAGTGCCCCATCGTTGGTGTCAGTGGGGGGAATAGTGCCCCAACATTGGTGTCAGTGGGGGGAATAGTGCCCCATCATTGGTGTCAGTGGGGGAATAGTGCCCCATCATTGGTGTCAGTGGGGGAATAGTGCCCCATCATTGGTGTCGGGGGGAATAGTGCCCCATCATTGGTGTCAGTGGGAGGAATAGTGCCCCATCATTGGTGTCAGTGGGGGGAATAGTGCCCCATCATTGGTGTCAGTGGGGGGAATAGTGCCCCATCATTGGTGTCAGTGGGGGGAATAGTGCCCCATCATTGGTGTCAGTGGGGGGAATAGAGCCCCATCATTGGTGTCAGTGGGGGGAATAGTGCCCCATCATTGGTGTCAGTGGGGGGAATAGTGCCCCATCATTGGTGTCAGTGGGGGGAATAGTGCCCCATCATTGGTGTCAGTGGGAGGAATAGTGCCCCATCATTGATGTCAGTGTGGTGGAGGGGGAAATAGTGCCCCATCTTTGGGGTCAGGGGGGGGGAATAGTGCCCCATCGTTGGTGTCGGTGGGGGGAGGAATAGTGCCCCATCATTGGTGTCAGTGGGGGGAATAGTGCCCCATCATTGATGTCAGTGTGGTGGAGGGGGAAATAGTGCCCCATCTTTGGGGTCAGGGGGGGGAATAGTGCCCCATCGTTGGTGTCGGTGGGGGGAGGAATAGTGCCCCATCATTGGTGTCAGTGGGGGGGAATAGTGCCCCATCATTGGTGTCAGTGGGAGGAATAGTGCCCCATCATTGATGTAAGTGTGGTGGAGGGGGAAATAGTGCCCCATCTTTGGGGTCAGGGGGGGGAATAGTGCCCCATCGTTGGTGTCGGTGGGGGGAGGAATAGTGCCCCATTCTTGGTGTCAGTGGGGGGAGGAATAGTGCCCCATCGTTGGTGTCAGTGGGGGGGAGGAATAGTGCCCCATCGTTGGTGTCAGTGGGGGGGAGGAATAGTGCCCCATCGTTGGTGTCAGTGGGGGGGAGGAATAGTGCCCCATCATTGGTGTCAGTGCGGGGGGGGGAGGAAATAGTGCCCCATCATTGGTGTCAGTGGGAGAAATAGTGCCCCATTGTTGGTATTAGTCACACAAATGATGGGGCACTATTCCTCCCACTGACACCAATGATACTTACCTTGCTGACCCCTGCTCCAGCCTGGGCTCGCTCTCTCACTTACCTGTCAGCTGTCTTCCTTCTCTGGCCGCTCTCCTCTTCACTTACTCCGGCAGTTCCCTCGATCTTCTTAGATCTACGCGCGCTGCCGCTCGGCTCCTCCTCTACAAGCTCCACCTCCTCGCCGGTGATTGGCCGCCTGTGTGCCTCTCCTGAGCTACAGTTCCGGTGGCCAATCAGCGGCGAGGAGGCGGAGTTGTTGAGGGATCCCGGAGGTGTGGCCAGGTGACAGGGCAGCGTGTCATCCCGCCCACACATCGACTGAGTCAGAGGAGCGGTGTCTCGGTTCCTAAGACCATCGGAAATATGTGTTTTCCGATGGTCTTAGGCGACCCCTGGGAAATGGTCGTTCGACCCCCAAAGGGGTCGCGACCCCCAGGTTGAGAACCGCTGCTGTAGAATAATAATAACTTGGGGCATCTCCAATTTCCTTGGCGTATAATAAACTATGTATAATAAAAATCTGTGTCAATTTTTGTGACAGAGATAAAGATGATAAATCCACTTATTTTAATACCTTACTCCACTGCTCTTCCATTAACTTTCCAACCTCTTCTTCCCATTTTATTCTACTTGCAAGATTCAAATCTTTCCAATGCCACCAAGAGTATATTGGCATACATTTTGGAAATGAACCCTTTAATGGAAGTGGTATTCACTAACATTCTCAGTAATGGGGCGCTACTCCATTCCAACCTTACTGTTTTAAATTGAGTTACCAATGCATGCCTAATCTGAAGGTATGGATAAAACCATTTATTTCAGAGTCCAAACTCAAATTTCGACTCCTGGAACATTTTCATCACCTTAACCTCCTTGGCGGTATGATTCTTTCCGATTTTTGGTGCTGAAAGCGGTACCATTTTTTTGCATGGAAATATGTAGTTTTTTTTATTGTAGGCTGTAATTTTTAGGAATAACTCACTGAAATCTGTTCGAACAAGAGTCTAGTAAACATCCCGGGTAGGATAAAATTTGAAACACAAAATCATAAATTATAATTTAATAAATACTCATAAAAAATAATAATATAATAATAATACATTTAATTCAATAATATAATCAAACCAAAAACACTGAAATTTGAAATAGAGCGCCAAGTTCACACATTGCTGAGCTCAGTCGCAAAATCGTTTTCAGTGTCTGATGAGGAATTTTCCCCACGAATCATTATCACTCAATTCTGCAAGTGGTTCTGATTTACTATCGCTGTTCTCTAGCTGATCTAAACTGCTTTTGACCTAAAGGGACACTTTTTGGATGCATGGACGTTTCTCAGTTTCCAGGCAGAAAGAACAGACAAAATGCAGGCAGGGCGCCGGACAAAGCACTCGGGACAAAATGTATGTGAAATTGGTTGAGACAGCAATGTTTTACTATGTAAAATGTAAAAAAAAAAAATGACATTTTTTAAAATTTTTAAATTTCCCGCCGCCAGCTGCGGCGGCGCCCGTACGTCCCGATGTCACAGGGACAGGACACAGAAGCCGGATGCCGGCATCGGCCGAAGGAGATGGCCAGGGATGCTGCAGGGGACACATCGCGGGAGCGCAGGGTAAGGTAAGTGAAGAACAAATGCCGGAGCAGTGCCGCATGGTATTCCCGAGTGTAACTCGGGGTTACCGCTCTTGGTACTGAAATGTTACCCCGAGCTACACTCGGGAATACCGCTAAGGAGGTTAACAGAGTATAATGCAGGCCATAGACGGGTCATTTATCAGCCGAATTTTCGTCCGAACGAAAAATCGGCCAATATTCACACCATTAGTGGGGCAATGTCATCGGCTGATTTTTGCGGTTCTTCTCGTTTCTTTTTATTGGTCATGCTGGAAAATCTATGGAAAACGTTGGTTTTTCGTAAGCATTGGTGGCAGCATTATAAAACGTAGACATGCAGCGCTGATAATAAACAGATAATATAAAGAACAAGTCAAATGTAGTATTAGCAATACATCATATAAATTTTGCTTTGTGGTGATAAAATGGATAATGGTAAAATTATAATATAAAAGCAGCATCAGCGATCAAACATATAAATTTACGCTCTATGGTGTTGGAAATAATGACGTGAAAACATCCAGACTTGATGTCATAAGGTGCATATAGTGATGAGAAGACAATAAAAAAGTTCAATAGTGGTACAATGGTGAAAATCTGTGACCGTGGTGTCTAAAAGGATGAGTGTATATTGCACTAACCAGAAAGCACAAATTAATGCGTATTTGAGTAAATCAAGACCAGCTCCTGGTCATTAGCATCTGGAAACTAGAACACTGGGGGTCATCTGGCAAGCATCAGCTAGGCAGGTGGCACACTATCAGGATATCCAGGCACCAGAGATGCACTCTCCCAACAGCAGGGGGAACCAGACATGCAGGTAATGAAGGGTCATCAGGATTCTCCTTAGTGGGGGGCTCGTAATAAGCAAGCCAAACAGAAAAAAATTCCAATATTATTATTATACAGTATTTAAAAAGCGCCAACAGTTCACTCAGCGCTGTACATTACAAAGGGAGACAGAACATGCAACAGTACAATAACAATACAATGTGATACACGAGGGGTTCGAGGGCCCTGCTCCTTCGAGCTTACAATCTAGGAGGGAGGGGATAGTGGTACGGGAGGAGATAGCTGTAGGGGATGGAGTGGTAGGAGGAGTGGAGGAGGTCAGCAATTAGCAGGGGGTGGGGTAGGCTTCCCTGAAGAGGTGGGTTTTCAGGGTGCGCCTAAAGGAGAGGAGAGTAGATGATAGTCTGATGGATTGGGGTAGGGAGTGCCAGAGGATGGGTGACGCCCTGGAGAAATCCTGGAGGCGTGCATGGGAGGAGTCTTGTGAGGAGCGGAGTGTGCGTGCTGGGCGGTACTTGGATATTAGGTCAGTGATGTAGTTTGGGGCAGTATGATGGACAGCTTTGTACGTCAGTGTTAGGATTTTGAATTTGATCTGTTGTGCAATCGGAAGCCAGTGGAGGGATTGGTAGAGGGGGGTGGCGGAAACGGAGCGGTTGGTAAAGTGAATGAGTCTGGCTGCCGTATTCAGAAACGACTGAAGCGGGGATAGCCAGTGGCGAGGCAGGCCAGTGAGGAGGGAGTTGCAGTAGTCCAGTCGTGATATGATGAGGGAGTGGATGAGCTGTTTAGTGGTTTGTGGGGTTAGGAATGTGCAGATTTTGGCAATGTTGCGGAGGTGGAGTCTGCATGAGTTTTTTAGTGATTGGACTTGGAGCTGGAAGGATAGGTTGGAGTCCAGAATGACACCAAGTACTCTGGCCTGCGGGGCGGGCCTGATAGTGGCATTGTTGGATGTGATGGAGAAGTCAATGGGGGGTGGTATGCAGGCTGGGGGGAAGACTAGGAGAGGTTTTGGAGAGGTTCAGTTTAAGGAAGTGGAGCGACATCCAATAGTGTAGTACCTTTATTAGAATGCAGGGGTGATAGCAAAGCAAAAAAAAAAACACTCACAGACTGGTGAATGACAGAATCCAAAATGGCCGCCGGCCATCCATGTGGGCCGTGCAGAGTGACGTCACAGGGTAGGGCACCTTCTTACACGTTTTGTGCCCGTGTACGTTATCAAAGGGAGCGTGCCTCATTCACTGTACTTTCTTATATACCGTACCGCGCGCATGCGCGGTATCGCCAATTTGCGTCATTATGGTCCGTTCGCGCATGCATGGTGGCAGTAACAACCGATTTTTTGTTTATCGGCCAACAATTCGGCCGATAAACTTCCCGTCTATGGCCAGCATAACTGTGATAATTGCACAATGCCCTTCTTTTTATCAGTATTGTTAAGCCTGGTACACACTATTTTGTTTTTTTGTGTCTCAACCCAGCAGACTGAATGAAAAAAAAAATGACAGATCGCTGTACTGACACAAGTGATGTTAGTACAGTGCTCCCCTCTGCTGTGCTATTGTGTTCTGACAGGGGACCGCATTACCCCGCCCTTGCCAGGATACACTGATCAGATGCTGGGTTTTACAGCATGCCCGTTTGACAGAAGCTGGTAGTAGGACCATCTTCTGTCAGACAGGGAGCTGTAAACACAGACCGAAAGTTGGCCAGTTCCTGTCGATCTGATCATTATCGACAGAGTTTCCTCTTGTGTGTACCCAGCATTAGTGTTTGTGCTTTGTAGGACCTAACAGGTTTAAGGGCATTTATGGGCTCATGCAAGCTAATGATAGAGATGTGGTTGTATTTTGTGTAGGCTGATTTATGGTAAATGCAAATACTTTTTAATTTTTTTCCAGACTAAAAGAATTCAAATTACTTCTCAGGAATGTCATATTTATCTTGTGGTGACATGTTAATTTGGAAGGAGGAGGGGATGAGCATATGATTATTATTTTTTTTACTTGCTCATTTTATAGTCTTGCTGCTAGTGCAGGCTGTCATGCCAAGATTTCAATATACTGTATGTTTGAAGGGAACATGGAAGGGTAGCTATTAATTGTCACATCCACTGCAGCATTAGGCATAGTAATGTGTATTCCCCAGAGCTAGCAGCACTTCTGTGAGTTGGGCAATGGAAGCCTGCAGTGTTTTGTGGGATTCTTGCCTAGCTCGATATGTTTCTTTTAACTGTACTGCAGCTCCCCTTGAATAAGGTTCCATTCAAGTTATTTGAGACGTAGCAGCTCCACAGACTCAGCCACTGCTCTCAGTTTGACATTCATATGGGTGCGTTTCTCTGAATGCAGACAGTGTAAGTTCAGGGACTCATACCCTTGCCCGCAATGATGTCAAACTGGGAGCAGCGGTGTTTCAGTGCAACCAATGGGTTAGAATTGACATGAATGGGACTGCCTGCATGTTTATTTGCATCCTCTGCAGTCAAAGCATGGCCCTTGCATGAATGAAAGCTTAAGTATGCTCTTGTGAACAAGGCTTAAAAAGACATTAGAACTACAGTCATTTCTACTGTACTCCCAAGAGTACTGTCTTCACGGAGTACTTTGGTTGAGTAACTGATTAGGTTACTATCTGTAACAGCCCTCAACTTCTTACAGCTGGAGGTAAGAGGTGGGCTTTAACACAGAGAGGCCACATACAGTTGTGTTCAAAATAATAGCAGTCAGACATCACTAACCTGATCAATCACTGTTTTTGGTAGAAATGATATTTCTACATGGCAAATAATTTACTAGCAGGTGTAGTAGAGTAATAGAAATCCAACAGACCCAACAGTCATGACATGCATGCTGCTGATTCTGTGTAATTGAATCACTAATTGAAAGGGCATGTTCAAAATAATAGCAGTGTGGAATTATATTAGTGAGGTCATTCATTCTTTGAAAAACAGGTGGCAATTATTGCCCTTATTTAAGGAAGGAAGGCAGCAAATGTTGTACATGCTGGTTACAGTGCATTTCTCTCTGAAATTCTGAGGAAAATGGGTAGTTCCAGACATTGTTCAGAAGAACAGCGTACCTTGATTAAAAAGTTGATTGGAGAGGGGAAACATATGAAGAAGTGCAGAACATGATAGGCTGCTCAGCTAAAATGATCGCAAATGCTTTAAAATGGCAACCAAAACCTGAAAGACGTGGAAGAAAGCGAAAAACTACCATTCGAATGGATAGAAGAATAGCCAAAATGGCAAGGACTCAGCCAACAATCAGCTCCAGGAAGATCAAAGAAGGTCTAAAGTTACCTGTGAGTACTGTTACAATTAGAAGATGCCTATGTGAAGCCAAGCTATCTGCAAGAAGCCCCCGCAAAGTCCCACTGTTGAAAAAAAGACATGTGCTGAAGAGGTTACAATTTGCCAAAGAGCACATTGACTGGCCTAAAGAGAAATGGCGCAACATTTTGTGGACTGATGAAAGATTGTTCTTTTTGGGTCTAGTGGCCGGAGACAGTTTGTCAGACGACCCCCAAACACTGAATTCAAGCCACAGTACATTGTGAAGACAGTGAAGCATGGTGGTGCATGCATCATGATATGGGGATGTTTCTCATACTACGGTGCTGGGCCTATTTATCGCATACCAGGGATCATGGATCAGTTTGAATACATCAGAATACTTGAAGAGGTCATGCTGCCTTATGCTGAAGAGGAAATGCCCTTGAAATGGGTGTTCCAACAAGACAACGACCCCAAACACACCAGTAAACGTGCAACATCTTGGTTCCAGACCAACAAGATTGACGTTATGGAGTGGCCAGCCCAATCCCCGGATCTTAATCCAATAGAAAACTTGTAGGGTGACATCAAAAATGCAGCTTCTGAGGCAAAACCAAGAAATAGAGAAGAACTGTGGAATGTAGTCCAATCATCCTGGGCTGGAATACCTGTTCACAGGTGCCAGAAGTTGGTTGACTCCATGCAACACAGATGTACAGCAGTTCTCACAAACAGTGCTTATACAACTAAATATTCATTAAGTGATTCAAAGGAAAGCAAAATCTTCAAACATTTTTCAGTTTATATAGTGAATGTTTGAGTTTGTAAAGAAGAATACAAACACTGCTATTTTTTTGAACAGTCTAATATTCACTTTTCTTCAATTGTTTTAGAGGAACAACACATTTGATATATTTTTCTTCATGTTTTGATTTGGAATAGAATGTATAGTGATCCCAATGCATTTGTGTGTATGGAAATAAAAGCTATTAGAAGGATTTTGAGCTTTATTCACTTTTTTCAACACACTATTATTTTGAACACAACTGTACATGTGGCCCTATGTAAACCGTTTCCTATGCTGATAGCGCAGGTCTTGCGTGCTCACAGCACATTTAGGGACTGCAAAACTCCCGATGCATATTTGCGATCAGGAGTTTTACAATCATGTGACCTGCTTGAGTGTCACCAAAGCAATCACATGATCGGAATGCTTGCCTCCTGGCATTGTGAACCTCCTAAAAGGGCCAGGAGGTGACAATGGGAAGTGATTAAGGCAGTGGTCTCCAAACTGTGGCCTGGGGGCCAGATGTGGCCTTTTGCCTATATCTGACCCTTGGAGCACTATTTCATCCACCAACACCAACAAAATTTACCCCAACTGACATCAATGAAGGGGCGCAATGGCTCCCAGACACTGATGAAGGGGCGCAATTCCTCCCAATGCCGCCAAAAATGGGGCACAATTCCTCCCAATGACACTAACGATCGGGCAAAGTTCCACCCAATGACACCAATGATAGAGCACAATTCCCCAATTACACAACAATGGGGCACAGTTCATCTCATTAGCACCAAAAATGGGGCATTGTTTGCTTTCACTCATACTGGGACATTTTCTATTCCCCATGTGTACAGTCCGACCCCCTCCTAAAGTCTGAAGAACAGTAAACTGGCCCTTTGTATATAAAGTTTGGAGACCCCTGGTTTAAGGTATTTTGACTGAAATAATTTAACACATAGCCAAAACGTTTTTAGAGGAGGGAATGTTGTTTTAAACATTAGGTTTTACTATGTTAGTGTATTTTTTCTGTTCTTTTGGGGGGACTTTCTTTACTTCCTATAATATGGACGCAACAGGAAGGGAAAGTCTTTTTAAAATGAGGAAGATGGTCTTGGTTTTGGATAGAATGGAGAGGAATTAGAACCCCTGTCAGTTTTTATTGCTGTCTGTACCCCTGTTAGGGAGACTCCCCCTGGCTATTTGTCCTGTTAACCATTATCAATGAAAGTGAAAGTAAAAAAAAACTCCAAATTTTGTGTTGTCCCCAGAAAATCAATATAGGATAAATCTTCCAATGGGGACACTAGTTCTTGTGACCTTGGGGTTCTCAAGGAATTTTCATTAACCGCTTCCTGACCGCTCTATAGCAGATATACTGCTACAGGGCAGCACAGGAGTGCAAAATGACGTATATATACGCGATTTTGGATTTCTGGGTAGGGGGCGTGCGCGAGCCCTACCCGTGGCGCTATGCGCAGCTGTCAATCACCAGGAGATTGCCGAGCATCTCTAACGGGGAGGAGAACTGTTTGTAAACAAAGCAGTACTCCTCCTTGTCAGCTTGTGCACACTGCTTTGGATGGCTGTGCACAGCCATGCAAAGCAGTGTGATTACAGTGAAGCATATGGACACAGCTTACAGTGAAATAGCACACAGATAACCGTTTGGTCGCCCCTCATGTTAACCCCTTCCTGCCCAGTGCCATTAGTACAGTTTTTTTCTAAGCACTGATCACAGTATTGGTGTCACTGGGGATGTCTGTGACACCAAGTGCGTTCCCCCCAGTGTCAGAATTCCCGCCACAGTCCTGCTACAAGTCGCTGATCGCTGCCATTACTAGTTTAAAAAAAAAAAAATTATAGCATCTATACCTCCATTTGTAAACGCTATAACTTTCACATAAACCAATTAATTTACACGTATTGGGATTTTTTTTAAGCAAAGACATGTAGCAGAGAACATTTTGGCCTAAATTTATGCCGAAATTTGATTTTTTTAATTTTTTTACTGGACATGTTTAATAGCAAAAAGTCAAAAATATATTTTTTTTCTCAAAATTGTTGCTTTTTTATAGCGAAAAAAATAAAAACCGCACAGGCAATCAAATATCACTAAAAGAAAGCGTGGGAAAAAAGGACATAAATTTAATTTAGGTGCAGTGACCGCGCAATTGTCAGTTGAAGTAACGCAGCGCCGTAACGCAAAAAAATGACCTGGTCAAGAAGGTCATCTTCAGGAGGGCAAGTGGTTAATTTGTAGGGATTTCCTCTCACTTCCTGTTTGGCTATGGGACAGAAAGTGAAGGGAAATCTCCCAAATGGGACACAGATGGCAAAAAAAAGTTGGACAGGGGTTGTAACCCTCCCTTACTCTATCCAAAAAGTACACTGCTCTTTGTATAGTTTGCTTATGTTACAGCCTTATCTTCCACTAATTACTGTACTTTATTGCTTACATCTGTATTTCTCAGAATGTCTAAATAAACTCACCAGAATCCAGAATGAATTTCTTACCAGAAATGTGCAGAGTGAGTCTATATGTGAAAATGTACGTATTCTTATTCAGGGAGTACACAATGTTGTAGTGGCTCCTCCATATAATAGAAAAATGACTTGTTCTATCTGTTCATTAGAAGTTTATTAGATGTATGTTTGGGTAAGAGTTATAGGGTGCCAAGTGTTTTTAATTAAGGACTCCACTTGAAAAAAAATATTTTCATACAGTTCAAAGTGGCACTGTTTTACTATATAAGCTTGATATTATTCTGCTGCTTCATACAAATGAATCAGCAGATTAGAATATCACAGGTTTTTTACATCTTACAGTGGGGCAAAAAAGTATTTAGTCAGCCACCAATTGTGCAAGTTCTCTCACTTAAAAAGATGATAGAGGCCTGTAATTGGCATCATAGGTAGCCCTCAACTATGAGAGACAAAATGAGAAAAAAAATCCAGACAATCACATTGGCTGATTTGGAAAGAATTTATTTGCAAATTATGGTGGAAAATAAGTATTTGGTCAATATCAAAAGGAGATCTGCATGGAGGAATGGGCAGACAGCCCATCCAGCAAAGAGACAGCCCCTCCAGTAAAGAGACAGCCCATCCAGCAAAGAGACAGCTCCTCCAGCAAAGAAACAGCCACTCCAGCAAAGAGACAGCCTTCCAGCAAAGACACAGCTCGTCCAACAAAGAGAAAGCCCCTCCAGCAAAGAGAAAGCCCCTCCAGCAAAGAGACAGCCCCATCCAGCAAAGAGACAGCCACTCCAGCAAAGAGACATCCTGTTCAGCAAAGAGACAGCCCATCCAGCAGAGACAGCCCCATCCACCGCCACTACAGAACTGTCACAGTGTGCCGTCGGGTGAAGAAGAGAGGCTGCCGTTGTTCCTTCAGTGCAGCAGCCGGCGGAGGAGGTGTCAATGTGTCAGCGGTGCTTCCTGCTTGTCATCTGGAGCCGTCACTGCCACTCCTCCTGTCGGCCCTGCTTTAGGCATAGCCGCACAGTGCGAGGTGAGCGGTGGCCATGGTCTGTATTAGCCATGTCCAGACTGTGTTCGCCGCTTACCTCCCGCTGTGCGGCCCGGCCATCTTAAGCCTGGCAGCCCCGTCCCACCGGGCAAATGCCTGGTGTGACCTATGGCCAGTCGGGGCCTGGGCCCCAGCGTTGGCGTGGCTGTGGTCCGGACGGGACTGTCCCTCGGTCCAGTTCTGGACCGCGGTCCGCCATTTAGTGACCACTGCTATAAAGCATTGTACAATTCAGCAAGTACAAACAAAATTTCTTCCTGATCCCACAGAAGGCAATTGGATGTTCCTGGATTAACAACCCCTGGTGTTTGGTGTTATTACCTATAAATGTTAATATCCAGTTACATTTTGTTCAGTTAAGAATGCATCCAGCTCTGTTTGTAAAACAATCTGCTGAGCTGGCCAGAACCCGTTCTTTATGGAGTCTATTCCGCATTTTCACAGCTTTTACTGTGAAGAAGCCTTTCTGCATGGGAAGGTAAATACTCTTTTTCTCCAGATATAAAGAGCGCCCCCTTGTCCTTCGTGATGACTTTAAAGTGAATAACACTACACCAGGTTCTACACCATATGGACCACTTATGTATTTATATACACAAACACATTATTGTGAACTGGTGCCCAAATCTGAACTGCATATTCTAGATGAGGTGTTACTAATGCTTTGTACTGGGGAAAATGTATTGCTCTCTCTGGAGTCTTTGCCTTTTAATACACAAAAGTATTTTGCTTGTTTTAAAAACTGCATTGCATGTTATTTTTAAATCTATTATCTACCCGAACACCCAGATATTTCTCAACCATTGACTACCCCAGTTGTACTCCTCCTAGTATGTACAATGCATGCGTTGCATGTGTTTTTAACCCTCAAGTGCATAACTTTACATTTTAGCAATGGTAATTTGCCACCTAGTTGCCTAATTAAATGGTGAATTGAGGTCTGCTTGTAAATTGGAGACATCCTGAAAGGATGCTAAACTACACAGCTTGGTGTCACCTGCAAACACAGATATGGTACTTTAAATGCCAAACTCTATTTAAATTGGAAACAGGTTAAAATGTAAGGGTGACAGTGTACACTCTCCAGTGCTCCAGGAATCAACTGACAGAATGAAGCCAGGGGAACCAGGGCAAAAGGTGGCCTATGGATAGTGTTTTGGGAATGTTGCTCTCCTCAGACAGGGTTATCAACAACTGAAAAAAGAGCAAACAGGTGGCGCAAACACCTGGTGCATTATCCAAGGTTTTATTTAAAAGTCAAAAAGACAATAATATACTTACAGAAATAGAAAGTTTGTAAAGCTTAATATGAGAACCGAGATGGCCACAGCAGTGGGTAGGGTGTTCCAACTGTCAGTGTGGTCCGCTTGCTAACACGTTTCGGGGACGAGTCCCTTTCCTCAGAGTTAATGACCAACCTGTATGTGAGTCTGCTTTAAATAGCTATAGCTAAAATCATAAAGGGTGACCCTCCCCTTAGACTCGCTGAAAGGGGGAGGGGAGTAGGAGGTTAGTATCAATGCTTACAATCATAATGCAAACAACATGAAGAATCGTGTTACATTTAAATACAAGTGAAAAAAAAAAAAAACCAAACCCAATGAATAGAACTGAAGATAAAATTGAAAATAAAAATAAAAAACAAATAAAAATGAAAATGAAGCATAGAATGAAAAATGAACCTATGTAGATGAAGATGCAATTGTAAAAAAAATACTTGTAAAAATGCAACCTGATGATGATGTATGAATGAAATAAAATAAATAGAAATAAAATCCATTGAATAAAATATATTATATTGTAATGCGATGACCAAGGGTATATGAAGGGTGCACTCCTATATACCTGCAATACCTTAAGATCGGATAGGATGAGATTTCTGTGAAAGATCCGTGTGGCTGTGAATGTCTGATGTGCGTGAAAACAACTGGATGGGGAGTGATGAGATTCCAAATATGGCCACTGGAACGCACGTCAATATGGCGCTACATTCCACGCACTGAATGAGAGAAACCAGGAAGTGCAACAAAAGGCCGACGTCACTTCTGGTACTGCTGAAGAGCGCTGCCGTGGCTGTGCCTGATATGCAGCGCTCTTCTTGGGAGATGGAGCTATGTCGACTGCAGGTCGGGCGCCTGCAGTGTGTGAACTTTCTAAAAGGAAGCAATATAAACCTAAATATAGACAACTTAATGCAAATGGACAGTGGTGGTATTAATAGAAGCTGTGTCCGTAATTACAAAGAATTATAAAAAGGCTGATTGATGCAACACTTGTTAATGTGTGGGACTGAAATTACTGATCAAAGGGAGGAATGTGGAAGGAAATGTAAAATGAAATATACAGTTGTGTTCAAAATAATAGCAGTCAGACATCACTAACCTGATCAATCACTGTTTTTGGTAGAAATGATATTTCTACATGGCAAATAATTTACTAGCAGGTGTAGTAGAGTAATAGAAATCCAACAGAGCCAACAGTCATGGCATGCATGCTGCTGATTCTGTGTAATTGAATCACTAATTGAAAGGGGCATGTACAAAATAATAGCAGTGTGGAGTTCTATTAGTGAGGTCATTCATTCTTTGAAAAACAGGTGGCAATTATTGCCCTTATTTAGGGAAGGAAGGCAGCAAATGTTGTACATGCTGGTTACAGTGCATTTCTCTGAAATTCTAAGGAAAATGGGTCGTTCCAGACATTGTTCAGAAGAACAGCGTACCTTGATTAAAAAGTTGATTGGAGAGGGGAAAACATATAAAGAAGTGCAGAAAATGATCGGCTGCTCAGCTAAAATGATCACAAATGCTTTAAAATGGCAACCAAAACCTGAAAGACGTGGAAGAAAGTGAAAAACTACCATTCAAATGGATAGAAGAATAGCCAAAATGGCAAGGACTCAGCCAACAATCAGCTCCAGGAAAATCAAAGAAGGTCTAACGTTACCTGTGAGTACTGTTACAATTAGACTTTTGAAGATTTAGCCGTTTATATTTACTAAAATAATTACAATTCCATGTTGTGTGTATTGCGGGAGACCAGATATAGTGAATGCAGGGTCTGGGGTTTAGTAACACTTTAAGAAGCAGTGGAATAATCTGATCCACTGAGGAATCATTATATTAGTCCTATAGTTACATAGTTAGTCTGGCGAAAAAAGACAAAAGTCCATCCAGTTCAACAAAAAATAAAAGTTATAATCCTACACCCACAGTTGATCCAGAGGAAGGCAAAAAAACCCCAGCAAAGCACGATCCAATTTTCTCCTGCAGGGGAAAAAATTCCTTCCTGATCCCCTGAGAGGCAATTGGATATTCCCTGGATCAACTTTACCTATAAATGTTAGTATCCAGTTATATTCTGTGTATCTAGGAAAGAATCCAGGACTTTTTTGAAGCAATCCACTGAGCTGGCCAGAACCAACTCTTGAGGGAGTCTATTCCACATTTTCACAGCTGTCACTGAAGAAGCCTTTCTGTGTTTGTAGATTAAATCTCTTTTCCTCCAGGTGTAAAGAGTGCCCCCTTGTCCTCTGATGACCTCAGGGTGAATAACTCTACACTGAGTTCACTATATGAACCACTGATGTATTTATACATGTTGATCATATCCCCCTCTTGTCCCCCTAATCTCCTCTTCTCAAGAGAGAATACATTCATTTCCTCTAATCTTTTCTCATAGCTGATCTCCTACAAGCATTATATGACCTCACTTAACGGGTTGGTCATATACCCCAGGTGACAGCACATGTGGTGGTGGGTTTCACTAATACCAGTACTTTTGGCACATAAAAGGTGATGATAAGAATGAAGAAGTAAAAGGCGATTTATAACACCATTGTGAAGCACAGAAGATATATATTAGGACTTTTTGTTGGACTGCACTATTGTGAAATTTTGGGGATTGTTCATATGATTTTTTTAAGTACACATTTGATTGTCTTTTAAGGGAAGCACGGCACTGGTGTATATTATTTTACATTGAAGTTACATTTACATTTTTTTATACTGTCTCTTTAATTTTTTTTAGCAACTTTATTCCTGTCACGTGGGATAGCATGGGCCTTGACAGGTCCTCTTTATGGAGAGTGTGGCGATTGGAAGCGGACAACCATTTTGTTAAAGATCCACCATCTTGTATCATACTCTGCAAATATAATTCTCTCTCCCCTTGCAATGAATGTGGTCTGTCTGTGTGCTGAGTTCAGGAGTGCACAGGGCACAGCTGGATACGCTTCATGGTTGTAAACCCAATTAGCTGGTTCCATGATGTCTGTCAGACCCTTGCCTTAGCCTGGTCGTAAAGCTATAAATCAGTCCGTCACTGGACATGAAAAGCATTCCAGAATGGCAGTAAAACATGCATCCCACTTGAAACCACTTTTTCATACAAATTCATAAATCCCGACAGGAACAAGGTACAATAAAACAAAGCATATATTCAGAGAGGTCAGTTTAATACGAGTCACCTTACACCCCTATGTGGCACCTACACAAGAGTAGAAAGCAATATGTCGTTATCTGGAACGGTACGATATGTCATATTTGATGTCTGGATGTTCAGGATATCATTCTGCATATTAATCTACCAGTGGCTAGGCTGCTACATGTACCTAATGAAGGTTATTGGCCATGGTATAAACTTGTGAGGGATTTGGTCCTACCTGGGTCTCCACCTAAACCCACTCTCCAAATGAGGCGATTGGTCCTTGGCTTCAGTAGACACCCCCTGCTGGGACACTAGAAAACAGGCTGTCATGCCTAGAGAGGATGATGAAGAGATTCTCCCTTTTAACATCAGGAACCATCTTTGGGAGAAAAGGAAACCCTTTTGTTCAGGACACTTGAACTCTGCTTAAACCAGGACTTCTGCAAGTATTCTATCTTCTTAAACTTCTTCCTTTATCTCTCTGTTGTGTTATTTATATACTGTATATATATTGGTAACATCTTTTCTGTAAATATTTTTATTGCACCATTTTGACCTTTTTAGTAATAAATCCTACTTTCTGAAAAGTGTTGAACTGTTTCTAAAGCTCTTTAATGCAAACTAAGAATCAATGTCTCTGAAGAGTGCTACTGTGTGTTTTAAAACCTCTGGATACATGTGTCTGCAGTGACAGTGTGTATACAGATGCTTATTCCAACTTTTGACTTTAGATTCTCACTGTTTCTCACTGTTTCATTGCAGTAATGCGTGGGGTGCGCTGGGGTGCTGCAGTGCCATTCCTTCTGACAACTCGAAGCATCTTCCCATATTACCTTGTTACACACAAAATACCTAAAATATTCTTCATTTGTGAAAAACTACAGTATCCTACATTTTGTTATAAAACCCTTACAGTACAGTTCCAATTGTCCTTTTTTTGGTACACATTAGGAAGACTTCAGCGTGTATTACATTCTGTGCATGTCTTTGATTTTAACATTCCATTTTTCCCCATCTAACTAGCTTTTTGCCAAGCGCTTGGCAGCACATTGACTTGGCATGTTCTGCTTCCAGTTCCGAACTGATTTTAACCTCACAGGGGAAAGCAGTTGGAGTTGCAAGACCTACACATGCCAGGTGGATTATCAAGTGCTACTAAAATTGACTCAGCCTCTGGAAGATGTAAATAAGCAGGTGCTTTAAAGTTACACTGTAGACAAAAAAAACTGCAAAAAGAACAGCGTTAATGCTCACCAGTCCTTAGATCTTTGGTCTTGCAGAGTATCCCCCAAAAGTAGAACCTTTAGCAGCTGACACTGCTGGGTGTGTCAGATGGTGGCTCCTCCCTCCTCCTGAGGCTTCCCCAGTGTGTAGCTAACTGCAGGGACATGGGGCCCCTGTGTCCTTGCCCAAACTCAAAAAAGCCTATGAAAAAGGTACCAGGAGCATCTCATGGGGCCCCCTACTGTCCCCAGGCCCTCGGGCAGTGCCCGAGTTTCCAAATGGTCAGTCCGCCCCTGGACACTAGTGATATAGTGGCTGGCGGGGGGATCATCAGGTGTATCAGATGCTGAGGATTCTGTGCAAGAGAGTGAAAATGGGATGCACAGGTATGTAATACTATTCTTTTGCAGGGTGTTTTTTTTTTTTTTTTTTTGGAGACGAGCAACTTTAGCAGTCCCAACATATAAAGTTCAGCTGTGTTCTCTGTAGTAATCCTAGTATTGCTGCCAGACCAATTTTCACTTTTTTACATGCATGCTGAAATGTGCGCTGCGTAAGTGCCGGTTCATATATACAGTCATGGCCGAAATTGTTGGCACCCTTGATATTTTTCCTGAAAATCAAGTATTTCACACAAAAAAGGTATTGCATTAACACATGTTTTGCTATACACATGTTTATTCCCTTTGTATGTATTGGAACAAATATAAAACAGAGGCAGAAAAGCAAATATGACATAATGTCACACAAAACCCCAAAAATGGGCTGGACAAAAGTATTGGCACCCTTAACTTAATATTTGGTTGCACACCCTTTGGAAAACATAACTGAAATCAGTCGCTTCCTATAACCATCAATAAGCTTCTGACACCTCTCACCCGGAATTTTGGACCACTCTTCCTTTGCAAACAGCTCCAGGTCTCTCTTATTGGAAGGACACCTTTTCCCAACAGCAATTTTAAGATCTCTCCACAGGTGTTCAATGGGATTTAGATCTGGGCTCATTGCTGGCCACTTCAGAACTCTCCAGCGCTTCTTTGCCATCCATTTCTGAGTGCTTTTTGACGTATGTTTGGGGTCATTGTCCTGCTGGAAGACCCAGGATCTTGGACGCAAACCCAGCTTTCTGACACTGGGCCCTACAGTGCGACCCAAAATCCTTTGGTAATCCTCAGATTTCATGATGCCTTGCACACAGTCAAGGCACCCAGTGCCAGAGGCAGCAAAACAACCCCAAAACATCATTGAACCTCCACCATATTTTACCGTAGGTACTGTGTTTTGTTCTTTGTAGGCCTCATTCCGTTTTCGGTAAACAGTAGAATGATGTGCTTTACCGAAAAGCTCTATCTTGGTCTCATCTGTCCACAAGACGTTTTCCCAGAAGGCTTTTGGCTTACTCAAGTACATTTTGGCAAACTGTAGTCTTGCTTTTTTATGTCTCTGTGTCAGCAGTGGGGTCCTCCTGGGTCTCCTGCCATAGCGTTTCATTTCATTTAAATGTCGACGGATAGTTCGCGCTGACACTGATGCTCCCTGAGCCTGCAGGACAGCTTGAATGTCTTTGGAACATGTTTGGGGCTGCTTATCCACCATCCGGACTATTCTGCGTTGCAATCTTTCATCAATTTTCCTCATCCGTCCACGACCAGGGAGATTAGCTACAGTGCCATGGGTTGCAAACTTCTTGATAATGTTGCGCACTGTGGACAAAGGCAAATCTAGTTCTCTGGAGATGGACTTGTAACCTTGAGATTGTTGATATTTTGCCACAATTTTGGTTCTCAGGTCCTCAGACAGTTCTCGTCTCCTCTTTCTGTTGTCCATGCTTAGTGTGGCACAGACAGACACACAATGCAAAGGTTAAGTGAACGTCTCTCCTTTTTATCTGCTTTCAGGTGTGATTTCTATATTGCCCACACCTGTTACTTGCCCCAGGTGAGTTTACAGGAGCATCACATGCTTGTAACATTCTTATTTATCCGCAGTTGTGAAAGGGTGCCAATACTTTTGTCCAGCCCATTTTTGGAGGTTTGTGTGACATTATGTCGAATTTGCTTTCTTTCCTCCCTTTTTTTGTTTTGTCCCAATACACACAAAGGGAATAAACATGTGTATAGCAAAACATGTGTTAATGCAATACGTTTCGTGAGAAATACATGATTTCCTGGAGAAATATCAAGGGTGCCAACAATTTCGGCCATGACTGTATGTGGTTTGGATGCAGTTTGAAATCCTGAGATAATTCTGTCCTGAACCTACTGTAAAGCTGACATGAACCACTGAACAACTACTGTGTCAATCAGCTGTGAAACCTGAGCTTCAATACGTACTGCACATGTGTGAATCAGCTCTTAGAGCACCATAGGAAGCAATGTTATTTCATATGTCATGCAGATTGGATGCGGTCCAAACTGCATCCAATCCACATACAGTGAGGAACAGAAGTATTTGAACACCCTGTGATTTTGCAAGTTCTCCCACTTAGAAATCATGGAGGGGTCTGAAATTCACATTTTAGGTGCATTCCCACTCTGAGAGACAGAATTAGAAAAAAAAATTCAGGAAATCACATTGTATGATTTTTAAAGAATTTATTTGTCTTGCACTGCTGAACATAAGTATTTGAACACCTGAGAAAATCAGTGTTAATATTTGGTACAGAAGCATTTGTTTGCAATTACAGAGGTCAAACGTTTCCTGTAGTTCTTGACCAGGTTTGCACACACTGCAACAGGGAATTTGGCCCACTCCTCCACACAGATCTCCTCTAGATCTGTCAGGTTTCGGGGCTGTCGCTGAGCAACACGGAGTTTCAGCTCCTTCCAAAGATGTTCTATTGGATTTAGGTCTGAAGACTGGCTAGGCCACTCCAGAAGCTTGATAGGCTTCTTATGGAGCCACTCCTTGGTTATCCTGGCTGTGTGCTTCGGGTCGTTATCATGTTGGATGACCCAGCCACGACCCATCTTCAATGCTCTGACTGAGGGAAGGAGGTTGTTGCTCAAAATCTCACAATAAATGGCCCCATTCATCCTCTCCTTAATACAGTGCAGTCGTCCTGTCCCCTTCGCAGAAAACCACCCCCAAAGCATGATGTTACCACCCATATGCTTCACAGTAGGGATGGTGTTCTTGGGATGCAACTCATCCTTTTTTTTCTTCCAAACATGACAAGTGAAGTTTAGACCAAAAAGTTCTATTTGGCAATTGCCCCGTAACCCTTTCCAGCCTTGTGGAGGTCCACATTTTTGTCTCTGGAGTCTTTTGACAGCTCTTTAGTCTTGTCCATGGTAGTAGTTGGCGTCTGACTGACTGTGGGGTGGACAGGTGTCTTTAAAGAGCTCAGACAGGTGCTACTAAGTTAGGTTAATGAGTAGAGTAGAGGTGGACTTTTAAAAGGCACAGTAACAGGTCTTTGAGAGCCAGAATTCTTGCTGTTTCTCAGGTGTTCAAATACTTATGTTCAGCAGTGCAAGACAAATAAGTTATTTAAAAAATCATACAATGTGATTTCCTGAATTTTTTTTTAATTCTGTCTCTCAGAGTGGGAATGCACCTACAATGTGAATTTCAGACCCCTCATGATTTCTAAGTGGGAGAACTTGCAAAATCGCAGGCTGTTCAAATACTTCTGTTCCTCACTGTATATGTGAACCGGCACTAAATTGACAGTGCTATATAAATACCTGGAATAAATAAAGGCTTAACAATACTGAAAATAATAAGTTGAGGGCGAGCAATGGTGGCTAGTTTGTGTCAAGATAGACAGGACCTAAATGATCTCAAAGCTTCCTCTGAGAGTTCACCTCTAGGGCTCCTACTGCTGTGCCTATATGAAAATGCATTACCATATTATTATTATACAGTATTTATATAGCGCCAGAAGGTTTGCTCAGCGCTGTACATTATAGTGGGGGACAGTACATTATTATTATTATTATACAGTATTTATAAAGCGCCAACAGTTCGCTCAGCGCTGTAAAATACAATGGGAGACATTACATGTGACAGTACAATAACAATACAATGCGATACACGAGTACATGAGCAGGGGCAGACTGACAACTCATGGGGCCCCCGGGCAATAGGGGATCATGGGGCCCCTGTGTCCTTGCCCAAACTCAAAAAAGCCTATGAAAAAGGTACCAGGGGCATCTCATGGGGCCCCCTACTGACCCCGGGCCCTCGGGCAGTGCCCGAGTTTCCAAATGGTCAGTCCGCCCCTGTACATGAGACAATACAGTAACAAAACAATACACGAGGGGTTCGAGGGCCCTGCTTTTTCGAGCTTACAATCTAGGAGGCCCATATGCACTCTTATACACCCTTAAAAAGCTTTTCATACAATGCCCCCAATCTGGAATCCAGGTTCTTCAGTGCTTTACATTTGTGAGTGGGTGGACTGCCTAGAAAAGGGAACAAAGTCAGAGATTAGAATTGTATTACACTTTTAGGTATAGAGTGCCAAAATGCAATATGGTTTAGAGAGAGCACGGAAAAGGAACACGAGGAGGGGGATTTGTGGATTTAGGTTCGGTCCTGCAGAGTCATAAGAATGGAGCTGATCCATGCTATGCTGACATGAAGAGTGCCAGGAATAATAGTTGTCCTCAGCTCCAAGCTTTGGCACATGTATACCTCCATACCACAATCCAGTACAGATGCCTCAGACCAGTAGAAGGGCACCATCTTGGTAAGTGGAACTGGGTGAAGTGTAATGTGAATTATGCTTACTTTCATATCTCTGACTGAGGTATTTATCCTAAAAGTAGTTACGGTGCCAAAGCACTCCTACCCCCTGTAATCTCAGCTGGCCACTAGAAAATTTCCCATGTCTTTGAGGACAACAACCAATTCTGGATAACTGTGGAAGTGATGTTTTCTGAATTTGGGACATGGAGGTAAGTGTAATCCACATCAATAGAGACAACACACTCTGATTCACAGATCTATCATCCCAAAAACTGTAAGGGATCATTCCCACCATGTGCGTGACCTGCGTTAACCTGCATAGATCAACACAAGGGCACGTAGATAAAAATTGTTTTACATGTGCACTGTTTACTCCAGAATGCTATATTGAGGTGGGTTCCAGTACCTTGCGTAATAATGCAGACATGCTTAATTTTTAGCACCGCACTGGTCAGTATTAAAGTGCGGGCTGGTGTGCATAAAATTTTGAACACATTTTTTATTTAGATGCACCTGGAATGAAATTAAATTATTTACTGAAAGATAAGTTGGGCTTTATAGGCTAAGTTCACCTTTTCCAGAAAATAGCCTACGCAATCAAGGGGTCCCAGTAGGTATTAAAATAACTGTGCAGCTTTGTAAAATGTTAATTAATTTTATTGTCAAACTTTTATTATAGGCCATTTGGGACCCCCCTGGAAGACTGACCAAAAAACTTATAGTTAGCAATCCCCATGTTCTGCCTTATTGCTAGGTGAAAACTGTAGATTTTCATCCCTATAATGCTGGGAGTGAACGTCTAATGGATTTCATGTCCCAGTAACAGGGACATGGGGATTGCTAACTGGGAATTAGCACTGCACTGTTTTTTTTGTAATACCTACTGGGGACCCTTGATTGTGTAGGCTGTTTGCTGAAAAATGTGAACTTAGCCTTTAAAGCATCTTTATGACAGATTGTCCCAATTTTAAAAGAGAAGTCCACCTTGCTTACTATGTTTATCCATCCTAGATTGTAAGCTCCAAGGAGCAGGGCCCTCCTAACCCTCTTGTATTGAACTGTATTGTTGCTGTATTGTCTCCCGTTATATTGTAAAGCGCTGAGCAAACTGTTGGCGCTATATAAATCCTGTATAATAATAATAATTAAGGTGTAGCACAAAACATGGTAAGAGTCTGCAGCCCCCACTCCCTAACTGCCTCCCCCACTTAAGGCCTAGTTCACAATGACATTAAAAGCAGGCTTTTGATGGCGCATTTTAACGCTCCTCAAATGCCTATGCAAATGATGCTATGGACACCACATAGTAGCTGTTCACATTATCAGAACATGAAATGTTAACGTTGCTTCAAAGTTAAAGCTTCATTGTAAGCTCGAAAGAGCAGGGCCCTCGAACCCCTCGTGTATCACATTGTATTGGTATTGTTCTGTCACATGTTCTGTCCCCCTTTGTAATGTACAGCGCTGAGCGAACTATTGGCGCTTTATAAATACTGTATAATAATAATAATAATAATAATATCGAGTCTGGCGGAATTTGAAGCCTTTCAACGCCTCCCATTCAAGTCTATAGTGACGCTCCACAAATGCGCGGGCAGGCGTTTGCAGTGTGGTTGTGACGTGTTGATAACATTACAGTTTACAGTTTGTTTACAAGCCTGCCAGTTGCCTTCTAAAGAGCAATGTAATGCAGAATGCTCCTCAGAGGGTATTTGAAAGGTGGTGAGGTCTTTTATATCCTTTAACCCTTTTGCAGCTAAAGCTCTTTTTGCATTTTTTGCACATTTTAGCTTGAGGATTACGTAAACCCCCCCAAAGCATAATATATTTTATGAAATTAGATACCCTAGAAAATAAAACAGTGGTTAGTTAATTTTAGGGCACACAAACTCAATATATTCACAAAATATTTTAAGCAATGGCAAAATATAAAAGAATAAATAGATACTCCTTAAAATTGCGCACGCCTATGAAATGGAGACAAACTTCTATGCTATATTTTCCATAGGTGACAATTTAAAAGACCCTCCAAGTCATTTATTTAGAGTTAACTGTAAATAATGGGTCTAGAATTATTGCTCTCACGCCGCCGTGAACATGTATACCGCAATTGACATTTTCATGTGTAGGCCTGACTTGTGCATTTGTGTTTGTACATCCATGGGGGGATTTTATTTGGTTGGGTGTAACTTTATTTTTTAAATTTTATTCATCATGTAGGACAGTGGTTCTCAACCTTTCTAACGCCGCGACCCCTTAATACAGTTCCTCATGTTGTGGTGACCCCCAACCATAAAATTATTTTCGTTGCTACTTCAGAACTGTAATTTTGCAGTGGGAGGAATAGTGCCCCATCATTGGTATCAGTGGGAGGACTAGCGCCCCATCATTGGTATCAGTGGGAGGAATAGTGTCCCATCGTTGGTATCAGTGGGAGGAATAGTGCCCCATCATTGGTGTCAGTGGGAGGAATAGCGTCCCATCGTTGGTATCAGTGGGAGGAATAGTGCCCCATCGTTGGTGTCAGTGGGAGGAATAGTGCCCCATCATTGGTGTCAGTGGGAGGAATAGTGCCCCATCATTGGTGTCAGTGGGGGGAATAGTGCTCCATCATTGGTGTCAGTGGGAGGAATAGTGTCCCATCATTGGTGTCAGTGGGAGGAATAGTGCCCCATCATTGGTATCAGTGGGAGGAATAGTGTCCCATCATTGGTGTCAGTGGGAGGAATAGTGTCCCATCATTGGTGTCAGTGGGAGGAATAGTGCCCCATCATTGGTGTCAGTGGGAGGAATAGTGCCCCATCATTGGTGTCAGTGGGAGGAATAGTGCCCCATCATTAGTGTCAGTGGGAGGAATAGTGCCCCATCATTGGTGTCAGTGGGAGGAATAGTGCCCCATCATTGGTATCAGTGGGAGGAATAGTGCCTCATCATTGGTATCAGTGGGAGGAATAGTGCCCCATCATTGGTGTCAGTGGGAGGAATAGTGCCTATCATTGGTGTCAGTGGGGGGAGGAATAGTGCCCCATCGTTGGTGTCAGTGGGGGGAGGAATAGTGCCTATCATTGGTGTCAGTGGGGGGAGGAATAGTGCCCCATCGTTGGTGTCAGTGGGGGGAGGAATAGTGCCTATCATTGGTGTAAGTAGGGGGAGGAATAGTGCCTATCATTGGTGCCAGTGGGGGGAATAGTGCCGCATCGTTGGTGTCAGTGGGGGGAGGAATAGTGCCTATCATTGGTGTTAGTGGGGGGAGGAATAGTGCCTATCATTGGTGTCAGTGGGGGGAGGAATAGTGCCCCATCGTTGGTGTCAGTGGGGGGAGGAATAGTGCCCCATCGTTGGTGTCAGTGGGGGGAGGAATAGTGCCCCATCGTTGGTGTCAGTGGGGGGAGGAATAGTGCCCCATCGTTGGTGTCAGTGGGGGGAGGAATAGTGCCCCATTGTTGGTGTCAGTGGGGGGAGAAATAGTGCCCCATCGTTGGTGTCAGTGGGAGGAATAGTGCCCCATCGTTGGTGTCAGTGGGAGGAATAGTGCCCCATCGTTGGTGTCAGTGGGAGGAATAGTGCCTATCATTGGTGTCAGTGGGGGGAGGAATAGTGCCCCATCGTTGGTGTCAGTGGGGGGAGGAATAGTGCCCCATCGTTGGTATTAGTGACACAAATGATGGGGCACTATTCCTCCCACTGACACCAATGATACTTACCTTGCTGACCCCTGCTCCAGCCTGGGCTCGCTCTCTCCCTCTCCCATCTACAGCCTGCAGAAGCAAAATTTGCACTTACCTGTCAGCTGTCTTCCTTCTCTGGCCTCTCTCCTCTTCACTCGGTCCTGCAGCTCCCTCGATCTTCTTCGATCTGCGCGCTCTGCCGCTCGGCTCCTCCTCTCCAAGCTCCACCTCCTCGCCGGTGATTGGCCGCCTGTGTGCCTCTCCTGAGCTACAGTTCCGGTGGCCAATCAGCGGCGAGGAGGCGGAGCTGTTGAGTGATCCTGGAGGTGTGGCCAGGTTACAGGGGCAGCATATCATCCCGCCCACAGATCGCGAGACACAGCAGCGGTGTCTCGGTTCCTAAGACCATCGGAAATATGTTTTCCGATGGTCTTAGGCGACCCCTGGGAAATGGTCGTTCGACCCCCAAAGGGGTCGCGACCCCCAGGTTGAGAACCGCTGATGTAGGAGATCAGCTGTCATATTGTTTCCATCTGACAGTTGGTTTGCCAGATATATACACACTCATCTACCAGGAGTGTGTAACCTGTATGCTGGTGGCATTAAAAGAGTTACAGTCTGACAGCCTAAAGATTACCTCTGCTCAGGGGCTCTGGGCTTCAGCAAAATGGCAGCCTCCAGCAGGAACAAAAAGCGACAATGTTGGAGGCAATTTACAGCACAATAATTTTGGTAGCGTAATTATTAACCCCTTAGTGACTCAGAATAAAACAAATCTTAATGCTCAAACACAATTTTGCAACTTTGACATGTATTAGTAAAACTGTACATATCATCACAATTACTTTGGCAATGCAGGTGGATTATACCGCGTTTTTTCAGGACACATTTGTCTTTCTTTTGGTGGTAAATGGTAATGGATATTTTTTTTTATCAAAGGAAAACTGACCCAAAATAGTAAAAACAAATCTTTTAAATTTGTTGTATTTTTACCTTATCTTACCACCAAAGAATAACCCAAAATAAATTCTCCTCCTGACCTTTGCAGCGATACCACATATGTATACGGTAATTGTTTGTACCCGTAGGAAGGCCCAGAAATAATACTGCACATTTTGCTTTTTTTTAGCCTACCTAAAACATACTGACATTCATACTAATTTAAAAAATGCTTTTTTTTTTTAACAAAATCCTACCCAAAATATACTGACCCTTACCTTGACCCTAACACTAACCCTGGCACTGACTTAGATCAAAACTTGATCTAGCTATTTATTTATTTTTAAACACTCGTTTATTTGCATCTTTCTCCCTGCAGGGATAGAAAGATACAATGTATCTTTCTCTTCATTCAGAAAGTAAACACATGGACAGGCTGCACAGTGACTTATCACTGTGATAGCCAATCAGACGCTACCACAGTGAACAGATGATCCAGAACCAGGAGTCCTGGGTCCCGATGATCAGTACGAGACCCGAGGCTCCCAGTGACAACCCAGTCTCTGTGCTGTGAGTTTGCTGTGTGGCATGTTCCAAGCACAAAGACAGTCACACACATATACACTATAATACTATATTGGGACACCCCTCCGAATCATTGGATTCAGGTGTTCCAATAACTTCCATGGCCACAGGTGTATAAAATCAAGCACCTAGGCATGCAGACTGCTTCTACAGACATTTGTGACATAATTGGTCGCTCTCAGGAGCTCAGTGAATTCAAGTATGGTACCGTGATAGGTTGCCATCTGTGCAATAAGTCCATCGTTGAAATTTCCTTGCTACTAAATATTCCACGGTCAACTGTTAGTGGTATTATAACAAAGTGGAAGCAAATGGGAACAACAGCAACTCAGCCATGAAGTGGTAGGCCACATAAAATGACAGAAGCATGCTGATGCGCACAGTGTGTAGAAGTCGCCAACTGTCTGCAGAATCAATAGCTAAAGAACTCCAAACTTCATGTGGCCTTCAGATTAGCATTGCTTTTCAGGGGTTGGGCTTGGCCTCTTAGTTCCAGTGAAGGGGAACTCTTAAGGAGTCAGCATTCTGAGACATTTTGGACAATTTCATGCTTCCAACTGTTTGTGGGAACAGTTTGGGGATGGCCCCTTCCTGTTTCAACATGACTGCACACTAGTAAACAGTGTAAGGTCCATAGAGACATGGATGAGCGAGTTTGTGGTGGAGGAACTTGACTGGCTTGCACAGAGTCCTGACCTTAACCCGATAGAACACCTGTAGCATGAATTATAGCGGAGACTTCGAGCCCGGCCTTCTTGTGCGACATCATTTCCTGACCTCACAAATGCACTTCTGGAAGAATGGCCAAACATTCCCATAGACACACTCCTAAACCTTGTGGACAGCCTTCCCAGAGGAGTTGAAGCTGTTATAGCTGCAAAGGGTGGGCCAACTCAATATTGAACCCTACGGACTAAGACTGGGATGTCATTAAAGTTCATGTGCGTGTAAAGGCAGGCGTCCCAATAAAGACCCATTTCCATATATGCATATTATCGACAGGAAGGGGTTAATCTGCAATGTATGCTCTTTGCTAAAGAATATTATATTTTACCAAGTTGTTATGGGTAATATTCTGCTGTAAGGAGGAGCAGTAAAAATGGCCCCCAAAGCAAGTGTAAACAAGCCCTTACTGAAGATTGGTCCCTTGGTACGGTTCTGTGACTGGATAAATAGTCTTCAGGAGCCTGCACATTGAACCAGTGACCCACTGATCCACTGATCTTGATTGCAATGCTTTGCAACTCAAATGCCAAAAAAATAATAAATGTGAATTTGTTTAGCAATCAATATGGGTCTATTTTTTTTTCTGCAGAAGGTGGACTATCCTTTTAATCTTTTTACTGCCACCAACTAGAAACTATGTTGGTGGCTTTTACACACAGCCACCAGGCATGTGCAAATCTGATAAGCCAACTGTCAGATGGAACTTTCACACACCCCAGTACATGTAGGCCTCCCTGCACACCTCCGCCACCATGTTTTCCAAGGCTCTGTACCCATTGGCAGACCCAGTACCATCATGGTGGATGCATTTGGATAAAAGGGAGGGAGTCTGTCTGCTGATCTCTCATTGCTGTTACTGATCTGAAAGCGACGTCTAAAATGTCACTTCTGGGTCCTGCTGTTACTGTCCTGAGCTAGTATGGCTAGGGAAAAAGTTAATGGTAAGGTGAGACATTAGTGGTCTTTTAGACCTCGGATATCTCATTAAAAAGAACCTGTCATCAACTTTATGTCCCCTATGTGATGAAAAAAGTTTAGTAAAAAAAAATGTAAAAAATTAAAGTTACACTCCACATACATGCGGCAAAAATGTTGATTGCGTTACACAAACGTGTTACTTATCACTGCCGATGCTGCAGGGAGAGCACTAATTCTAGGCCCATTATTCATGGTTAACTGAAACTATTTGCCCTCCGAAGATTTACCTCCTTTATGAGCAGGTCATTTTTTGCTATACGGTGCTGCGCTACTTTAACTGATAATTG
Source organism: Staurois parvus (assembly GCF_062004578.1). NCBI lineage: Eukaryota > Metazoa > Chordata > Amphibia > Anura > Ranidae > Staurois > Staurois parvus. Next base: position 436,307 of record NW_028318557.1, on the reverse strand, counting down.
CGAGGTCATGCAACACTGTACCCAAACAAAATTTATATAATTTTTTTCACACAAATAGAGCTTTCTTTTGATGGTATTTGATCACCACTGGGTTTTTGTGATATAAACAAAAAAAGGCAGAAAATTTAGAAAAAAACCCACAATATTTCCTACTTTCTGTTATAAAAAATATCAAATTTCATCATAAATGTAGGCCAATATATATTCTGCTACATGTCTTTGGTAAACAAAAAATCTCAATAAGTGTATATTGATTGGTTTGTGTGAAAGTTATAGCGTCTACAAACTATGGTATAGATACTGGAATTTAGGCAGTTTTTACTTTCTGACTGCCTATCGCATTTTCTGTGGTACTAAAATACCAGGGAAGTACAAACCCCCCAAATTACCCATATTCAGAAAGTAGACACCCTAAGCTATTTGCTGAGAGGCATGTAGAGTCCATGGAAGATTTTATTTTCCCCCACAAATTTTTGGAAAATGACAAACGGTTTTTTTTTTTTTTTGCACAAAGTTATCACTTAAATGATATATTGCTCAGACTTGCCATTGGCATATGTAGAATTACACCCCAAAATCTATTCTGTTACTTCTTCTGAGTATGGGGATACCACATGTGTGAGACTTTTTGGGGGCCTGGAAGTATACAGGAGCTTGAAATGCAATGCCTTTGAAAACTTAAAGGTGCGTAATTTCCTTATTTCACTTCCTCACTACCTATAACAGTTTCAGAGGCCCGGAATTACCAGGATATCACACACATCCATCCCCAAATTACCTTTTTTTTTGGAAACTAGACACCCCAATGAATTTATTAAAAGGCATGGTGAATATTTTGCAGATTTAATTTTTTGTCACAAGGTTTTGAAAAATAAAAAATGAAAAGATACATTAATTTCATTTTCTTTCTTTATTTTCCAAAAACGTGTGGCAATAAATGATATCTGCAAAATACTCACCTTGCCTCTTACCAAATACCTTGGAGTGTCTACTTTTGAGGGGTAATTTGGGGGTGTTTGTATTATTCTGGCATTTTGGGGCCTCTGAAACTGTGATAGGTAGTCAGGAAGTGTAAAGAGGAAATAACGCCCTTAAAAGCCTGAAGGTGCTTGTTGGATTTTGGGGTCCTGTGCATGGCTAAACTGCCAAACGGTCTCTCACATGTGTTATCCCCATACTCGGGAGAAGTAGCAGAATGTATTTTGGGATGTAATTCCACATATACACATGGTCTGCGTGAGCAATATATCATTTAAGTGACAACTTTGTGTTAAAAAAAAATGTCATTTTCCAAACACTTGTGGTAAAAAATAAAATCTTCCATAGACTCAACATGCCTCTCAGGAAATAGTTTGGGGTATCTACTTTCCAAAAAGGGGTCATTTGGGGGATAGTTGTGCTATCCTGGAATTTTATGCCCAACATTAGATCCTGATGTCAAACATCACCCACTGTTTTAACCATGTGAAGACCAAGCCTTTTCTGACACTTTTTGTTCACATGAAAAAAATCAGTATTTTTTGTTAGAAAATTACTTTGAACCCCCAGACATTATATATTTTTTAAAGCAGAGGTCCTAGAGAATAAAATGGGGCGTGTTGCAATTTTTAATGTCACACAGTATTTGTGCAGCGATTTTTCAAGCACAGTTTTTTGGGGAAAAAATACAGTTTTTTGAATTGCAATGCACAAAAACACAATATATTACTCAATTGTTTGGTAAAAAATAAAAGCTGATGTTATGCTGAGTAAATTAATACCAGTCATGACATGCATTAAATTTGCACATGCCATGTGCAATGATGACAATCTACGTAAATAGGCGACGATTTAAAAGCCTGTACAGGTTACCACTTTAGATTTACACAGGAGATCTAGTGTTATAAATACTGCCCTTGATCTGACGTTCGTGGGGATACATAACATGCATGGTACAATTGCTGTTTACATACCAACACGGGACCAAAGCTTGTGTTCGCCTTTACAGGGAGACGGATGGATTTTTTTTTTACACTGTCCCTTTGGTTTTTTTCATTTGTTAACTTTTATTGTTATCACAGGGAGTGTAAATATCCCCTGTGATAGCAATAGGCTGTGATAGGTACTCCTTTCTGTGAAATATGGGGTCTATTAGACTCTAGATCTCTCCTCTGCTCTTAAAGCATCTGATCACATCAAGATTCGTGTAGTCAGATGCTTTTCTAATTCAAAAATGACGCTGTTTATAGCCAGAGAAACCCAAGTGATGAAATGCTGAAAGCTTTCGGTTTCTTAGACCATAGAGATGATTGGAACCGTTCTGGTCTCCGATCAGCTCTATGGTGAGCCGGCGGAAATTAGGCTGCATTCTCGGCTTCCCTGATGAGATGGAACAGCCCGAAAAAGCCATGGAAGGCAGCGAGGGGGGGAGGAACATCCCCTCCTGCTGCTTGTAAAAGTGATCTAGCAGCTAATTACTTGCTAGGATTTCTTTTACATGAAAGCCAACTGTCGGCTGGAAACAAATATACCAGGATGATGCCTGCAGCTGCAGGCATCATCCTGCTATAAGTACTCAAAGTGCAGTGATGTACCAGTACGTCACTGGACCTCGTAGGGCATATATGTTATTTTATTTTTTTTATATTCAGCCTGTGGGCTGAATGAGAAAAGAGAAGAAATCTCTGCCAGAAAAAGTGTGTGGCATGCCCACCATCATTAGAATATACCTCCCTGCATCCACCCACTTCCAATGTTGGGCATACTTGCAATGTTCTTTTTTTTTTTTTTTTGTCCAGCCCATGGGTTGAATGAAAAAAAAAAAGAACCTACCATATTCCCCCATTCACATTGATTGATGTGGATGAAGAAATCTCTGCCAAAAGAATGAAATGAAAAAATATGCCGAAGCATAGGCGAGATCCACCCACTGACCACCCCAGGCCCCCATGCTTGGGCACATATATATTTATTTTTAACTGCGGATGAGAAATCTCCTCCTTCAGTGCTGCAATCACTGATGTATATATTCTGAAATCACATCCTGCTCGTGTCAGAATAAACCGATCAGTTCTGCAGCTGAATGGTGTTCCTGCAAAGCAAACAACAAGTAACAATAGAACATTAACTCAATAAAACATCCTCCCACTGACCACCCTAGGCTCCCATACATGAGCATATACATTCTTTTTTTTAAATGTGGATGAGAAATCTCCATCAGTGCTTCATGCACTGACACATATTCTGAGAGCAACACCCTGTTACTGTCAGAATAAACAGATTGCTGCTGCAGCCTAATGGTGTTCCTGATCACAAATGTGATATATATGAAAAAGTCCATATACATACTGTAAGTCCAACTTCAAAGTGCTGAATGAAGAGCCATCCCCATAAATACAAGTAATCTCTCTTCATATTGAAGTGCCGTGAAGAGACTTTAATCACCTGAGTGAACCATGTAAATCTCGCCTCTTACCAGACTTGGTGGACCATCAGAATTTAAATGGTCAAAAAATGCCCATAACGATCCTCCTTAGGTATCACCAGCTCAGGAGAGAAGCAAGAGATCCATTGGCAAAAAAAATTAAAAGAACTCCCATGGTGAAGTATGTAAAATAGGTGGTTCCACACCGTTTATTGCATAAAAACCGGTATACATAAAAAGTCTTCACCAAAAGCAACAGGTCATGCAAAAGCATTAAAACCATAAAGCAGGATGATAGTTCCAAGACAAACGCCGACTGCCGTCAGCTTCGAACATGATGACATCACATACAGACCACTGCCAAAGAAACCAAACAAATAAGTTCAGAAATTATGTGTAATAAAATGGAATGACACAGAGAAAAAGTATTGAACACATGAAGAAATGGAGGTGCAAAAAAGACACCAGCTGGAATCTATCCATAATTAGAAAGCAATTCTGCCCATTGTCATTGCAAATTAATATCAGCCGTTTCAGTCTCAACTGATGGCCTATAAAAAGATGTTTCATTACCAAGATGTCATACTATGAAGGGATCTAGTGATGGGTAAAAGCAAAGAGCTCTCTCAAGACCTTTGCAATCTTATTTTTTGCAAAACATACTGATGGCATTGGTTACGGAAGGATCTCTAAACTTCTGAATGTTCCAGTGAGCACTGTTGGGGGCATAATCCAGAAGTGGAAAGAACATCACTTCACCATAAATCGACCACGACCAGGTACCCCTCACAAAACAATAAAGATACAATTTTGTGTCATATAAAGTTTGTCCAGATTTTCAAATACATGCAAATGAATTGGCAGGAAAGTACTCTTCATGGGAATCCTCTACCATAGGTTACACAGCCTCTTACCAAATCCTACTGATCTCATACAGAAATCAATTTGCATATAGAGATTAACATGTGACTGTGACAGTTGGCAGGCGTAATGAAGTCACTGGTTTAGCCCCGTACACAGTGTTTCTCTACCATAGAGCATTGTCAGGGGGTTGGAACATGGCATTTCTATGTGTTTCTCTGTACCTGATTTGTAAGTACTTGTCTGCTGGTGAATAAAGCAATTAATTTGGTGGTTTTACACTATGTGGGCTCCTGCTCTTTATGATGTTAGACGATAATTTGAGTCCTTGTGACAAACTGCTGGTCCTTGGTGCATGTAGATTGGTATCCAGGAGTACATTACTGGCTAATGTGGGCGATCTTCCTAGGGGCTTACTAACACAAGTGCATGTGTATCTCTGTAGGTCCAGATCAACTGGATTTGGCAAGATGCTGGCCTTGTTGCTGGCAGGACAGGGTTAAAGCACATTGCTTTGTAATGTGACTGAGTTCTAATTTAAAGTAAAGATATGTGTCCTGCCCATACCATGCATGTATAGCATATCCTTCAGTACATGACAGGGCCTTCTATGAAAGGGAAACTATTAGATTATCAGTTGTGCATCATTGGACTTACTATGGTCAAGCTTAAAGTATTTTTTTTTTAAATGGCTTTGCTGGATTTGCTTGCTGCTCAATGTTTTCATGAAGATGGGTCACGTACAGATTTGTGTATTCTTCATCTTAAGGCTGTCAGACAAATTTTGTGACTATCTCACTCAACAACTGAATTGAGACCAGTTCAATAAAAAGTTGACATTTCAACAGTAGAATTTTGTTTGAACAATTCTGTGGAAGCTTAGAAAATTGTTAGAATACCATTATGGACACAACAAATTTTATATAAAAACCCTGAAAAATTTTGTTTGATTGCCATGCTGGAAATGCAAGAATGCATGGGGGATTTATTTGGAAAGTGGCCATTAAAGGTGAACTAATCCTTTAAACATGTATATGAGTAACAGATAATATAAACCAGGGCTGGACAAGTCCTGGTTGCAACTTCAGCGTAGCAGCTAGAAAAGGTCTCCTGATGACTAGGATACTGCACTTCCAGGCTTCCCTACTCACTCACACCCACTTTTTGTGCATCATGTGCCTAACTGGGATAAGATCACATCCATTTGCATGATGCAGGGTCCTGCCTCCCAGCACTGTGCAGCTGCAAATTTGGAGTAATAATATACACCAGGATACACTAGATAAACGTCATGTGTTCCTGACACGATCAAAATCTTTATTAAAAACAATGTAGGCTTGAGTGTTTTTCTGCATTGCTCTGTTTGTGTTTGTGGTGGTTGGGGTGTGGTGCACTGCATAAATAGGTGTAATGGGAAGGAGGGGGGAGGGAGAACAGTTTAGTGGTATGCAATTTTAACACCTCAGCAACCTGGGCACAGGGTTGGGTACATATGACCTTAGCAGGGACCTCTGCTCCATTGTCTGAGCTATCTGTCAGTGTGTTGCTGCTCTCTATAGGTTCGTATTCTGTGTGTGATTCTGTCAGTGAGGCTTCCCCTTCGCTCTCATCTGACATACTTAGAATCCAGTAGGTCTCTTCACTAGTGTACCTTTCTTTGGACATTTTGGCCACTAAATTAACAGGTTACCTAGTGCAACTCACTGGAAAAAGAGCGCCTGGCTGTCAGGGACTGCATGCACTGCCACAAAAAATGTACCTGCTAGTGCTAGCAGAGATCAGGCCTGATCTTTCTAACACTGTGGTTTTGTGTGCAATGTATCAAAAGTGACAGTGATCTACTGACACTGCACTTGTTCGGGGGGCTAAACGTGGTGCTGGTCGGTGTTGGGGCTGATCCTGCTAACGCTGCCTTTTTGGGGACACTATACTATGTGTGTATGTGAGAGTGTTCCTGCCAATCATAGGATTAAATGTGATGGTGATAGTATGGCGGGCAATCTGACACTATCTGGGAGGGACACTAATGCTAACTGAAGTAGCCTGTGACACTAACACAGTGTTCAGTAGAAAAATCTGTACGCTGTACTAATGACACTGGTGACAGAGCAGTGAAAGGGTTAACTGGGGGGCAATCAGGGGGTTAAATGTGACTAACTAGGTGTTTTAGTGTACAGTGTGCTGCTTTTACTCACAAAGATATTCTCTCTTCTCTCACTGTAACCAAAAATCCAGGAGAGAAGATTGTATAATTTCCTGTGTCTGTGTTCTGTAAACACATCCATGGGATGATTTCTGATTGGCAGAACCGATCAGCAGGTCCAGGCCAAACGTGATTTATGTGATTTTGTGCAGGGCGGCTGCCCTGTAGAGGTAAAGCTATAGCAGGCGGTTGCCAACTGGTTAAACTGATTACCCTAATCCAGAAATTCATCTCCTGCCATTATTTGAATTGAATTGTATTTATCTATATTGGTGCATTATATTTTCTGCAGAAGCGGGACTATCCCTTTTATACTCCCTCAGTAGGGGGTTCCAGGTACCAGTTTGCCTCCAGAACAATAAATCCAGAACAATAAATATCAGAATAGAGGACTGTCCTCTTTATACAGTGGCAAGAAAAAGTATATGGAATATGGAGCCTATATGTATTGGAATTATATGATTTTCTGCAGTAATTTGCCATAAAATGTGATCAGATCCTCATCTACAGTAAGTCACAATAGATAACACACAAACCTTTCTAACGTCTGATGTCTTTATTGAACACACCCATTAAACATTCACAGTGCTGGAGGAAAAGGTGCATGAACCCATTATTAGTTCAACGAAAGCCAATCGGAGTCTCAGTAGTTTGCACATCTGGAGTCCAATTAATGAAAAATGTTTAGAGGTGTGGTTTAGAGCTGCTTTGATCGATGAAAAAGGCTGAAACATTTTAAGATTGCTGTTCATAAGAAGCATCAGCTGATGTAAACCATGCTTCAATTACAGTTGATGTACATAAGGCTGGAAAGGGATACAAAGCAAGTGTTTAGGTATCCATAAGTCATCAGTTAACAAAATCTTCTATAAAGGAAGATAGTTTAGTACTGTGGCTACTCTTCCCAGCCAAGATGATTTGCAAGGCACAATGCAGAATCCTCATTGGGGTAAAGAAGAACCCAGGAATAACAGGTAAATGCTTGAAGACATCACTGGAACTGGCAGACATCCCTGTTTTGGCCAGTGATGCTCTTTCTTGTAAAAGCAATCCTAGAGGCTAATTATCCGCTTGATCGCTTCTACAAGCAGCGGGAGGGGTGAGGGGTCCCCTCCCCAGGCTTTCCTGCCCCACTGGAGAGCTCAAGATTGCAGCCGACGATTCCACCAGCTGACCATAGAGATGAACAAGGACCAGAACATCTCCAAACATCTCTATGGTCTAAGAAACCAGAAGTATTTTGTCATGTACGGATTTGGTTTTGTTACCGGCCAGTGAAGCAGCCAGTCAAACTGATCTGTGCCTGACCAGCTGCTTTGGTGGCCAGAGGAGAGATCTGGGGTCTAAAAGACCCTAGACCTCTCTATAAAGAGGACCTGTCAAGGCCCACGTGACAGGAATAAAGTTGCTAAAAAAAAAATTAAAGAGACAGTATTAAAAAAATGTAAATGTAACTTTAATGTAAAATAATATACACCAGTGCCGTGCTTCCCTTAAAAGACAATCAAATGTGTACTTAAAAAAATCATATGAACAATCCCCAAAATTTCACAATAGTGCAGTCCAACAAAAAGTCCTATTATATATCTTCTGTGCTTCACAATGGTGTTATAAACCGCCTTTTACTTCTTCATTCTTATCATCACCTTTTATGTGCCAAACATACTGGTATTAGTGAAACCCACCACCACGTGCTGTCACCTGGGGTATATGACCAACCCATTAAGTGAGGTCATATAATGCTTGTGTCCTCTCTCACAGGACTGATACGAGGCATGGAGGAGCTCAGCTATGAGGAAAGATTAGAGGAACTGAATTCTCTCTTGAAAAGAGGAGATTAAGGGGAGATATGATCAACATGTATAAATACATCAGTGGTTCATATAGTGAACTCGGTGTAGAGCTATTCACCCTGAGGTCATCACAGAGGACAAGGGGGCACTCTTTACGTCTGGAGGAAAAGAAATTTAATCTCCAAATACGGAAAGGTTTCTTCACAGTGAGAGCTGTGAAAATGTGGAATAGACTCCCTCAAGAGTTGGTTCTGGCCAGCTCAGTGGATTGCTTTAAAAAAGGCTGAATTCTTTCTTAGATACACAGAATATAACTGGATACCAACATTTGTAGGTAAAGTTGATCCAGGGAATATCCAATTGCCTCTCGGGGGATCAGGAAGGCATTTTTTCCTAGCAGGTGCAAATTGGATCATGCTTTGCTGTTTTTTTGCCTTCCTCTGGATCAACTGTGGGTATAGGATTATAACTTTTTTTTTTAATGGTTGAACTGGATGGACTTTTTTCAGCCAGACTAACTAAGTAACTATAGGACTAATATAATGATTCCTCAGTGGATCAGATTATTCCACTGCTTCTTAAAGTGTAACCCCCCCGTTCTATCAGGAGATATTTAGGAGACACAGGAAGAAGGGGAGGATCAGAGAAGACAGGATCAAACATTGTTTTTACACAGTGTGGAGGATTAACACCTTAGGTTCCACTGTAAGTATAACAATCATGCTTTACTGCATATACAGACTGATTTTACTGTTGAGGGTTTAGTAACACTTTAATACTTCCTTCATCCCACAATTCATTCCTCCTCAGCCATACATACAGAAAGAGATATTGCCATACATATAGTTTTATCCGTATAAAAGCTTTATTTACCATTGTGATGGGAGTCACTTTGGGTGGGGGGCCCATGGAACACAGCCCCCTTTGGAGAGGTGGGGAGACCCCTGTCTCAGTTCCCCGTATCCCTCTTATGTGTAAGTCACCCTGTGCCTGTTAGGGGTACAGGGTGGAATGTCCTGATATTGTGTAGACATGTATAGGTGGGGTGTGGGGGTTGTTCATTGTTTACTGCCATTGGTGCATCCCATTGTTCTATTGTGTGTCTTGCTTGGGAGCAAACTATTATGGGATGTATGTATTTGTGTATTGGCTTGGTGGGGGGTGTCTGCTGTGTGTCTTTTGTTACTAAATGTATTGCCCCGCCCTGTGTATATATCTTGTATCTGAGTTAAAATAAAGCAGTCTATCTCCTGGTTTCCTTCAAGTCTGTTGCTGTCTTGTCTTGTATGGCCAGCGGTGGTGTCCGTGGATCTGTGTTTGGACAGGGAAGCGGGAGTCTAACAGAAATACCCAAGTGTAGTCGGGGTCCAGTTCCGTTACAACCATAAAAACCAAACTCCCAATATTGCACTCATGTAATTGGTGCTACAGCGCTGCGCACTGTTCCACGCAACATGCAAGCAGAAATCGCATCTATGTTGTTTTCTCCAATGTAGCATTACCAATCACCACCAAAGACTTATGAGCGTTGTCACGGCAGCAAGGCCCTACCCTACGCGTTACACCACAAGGCCACGTGGCTTCATCAGGAGGATCTGAATCTGTCATCTGATCTGATGCGCTGGTTCCATCCATTTGTTTTTAGCAGATCAGATACATATCCATTTACATCCGTCTTCCCGTACAGAACCATGGACAGTCCAATCGGGTTCACCTGAAAAACAGGCAGACCTAATTGGTCTGCTGGTGTGCAGGGGGCCTTTTGCAGATTCTGACACGTATGAGAGAAATGTCTGGGCAGCACAGTGGCTAAATGGTTAGCACTTCCACCTGGCAGTACTAGAGTCGTTGGTTCGAATCCCAACCACAGCACCACCTGCCTGGAGTTTGCATGTTCTTCCTGTGACTGTGTGTTTCCTCCGGGTACTCCGGTTTCCTCCCACACTCCAAAGACATGCTGGTAGGTGAATTGGCTCCTGTCTAAATTGTCCCTAGTATGTATGAATGTGAGTTAGGGACCTTAGATTGTACACCCCTTGAGGGTTAGGGACTGATGTGAATGTACAATATATATGTAAAGCACTGCGTACATTGATGGCACTATATAAGTACCTGAAATAAATAATGTCTGGATTGTCCTGGGAGGGTCCTGTGTTGAGCCCATTGTGTTTGTCTATTGTTGTGACTTAGGGCTTGTTCACACTTGACTGTATTTCTAACTCCTGCCAAACGCCCCTATAGTATTTGGCAGGCGTTAGGGAAGTGTTTTTCATGTTCCTCAAACACCCTATGTGCGGTTTTGAGGTGTTTGATAGGCATTTGCCAAGCGTTAAAACCGCACTACAAACGCCTATAATAAAGTGGTATTAACGCTCCGCAATCGCATCCCAAGCGCCTGCCAGGCAGTTGCGGAGCGGCACCATAGACTTGAATGGAAGGCTTTAATTCCTCCCGACTTGACATGAGGCGTCAGTTTTGACGCGCCGCTAATGCTTCAGTGTGAACAGCACTGTGTGCTGCCATGTGCAGAATTTTCAGAGGCGTTTGAGAAGCGTTAAAAACCCTTCCCAAACGCCTGCTGACAAAGCTCGTGTGAACGTAGCCTTAGATGAGGATGGGCGGGGATTTGTTACCGACTAGTACTGCTCAGGGGTTCACATAGTTTATCTTCCCCTGTAAATAGGAGGAGAGGACAGGTCAGCGGCCAGAGCGGGGTTACCAGGTACGGCTGCTAGAAATAGCTCGGCGCTGACTCACAAGTGGGTGGGTGGAGGCCCCGGAAACCATCTATAATACAAGAAATGGCCTTCATTCTGTACGCCCGGTGTATGGAGCTTTGGGAGGAATGCGCAGTGCTGGAACCCCCGCACAACACAGGGAACACCGCCTTCCGCCCTCTCATAGGAAGAGAGGGCATACCCGGGTGGGCGGGGACAGGGGCTCGCAGCACAGGGAGGCGGCTTTTGCAATCTGGAGCGTTCTTCTCTAATCACGTGACGCGAAACGTCGCCGCTACACTTTTTTTTTTAAATTGTCTTAACTTTATGGCGACACTTCCAATAGACATTACTCAGCACATACACCCCACACGGGTTGTGCTACAGGAGACGGCCATGGAAAGGAGGGGAGTGTGACGAGGCACGCGACGGTTTTACCCGCGCCTGACCAGCAAGCGCCGCGCGATTCCAGAAACCCAGCCGCTTCCCCGGCCACCCTCTGAGTGGCGTCACGGCCCCGCCCCCTCACCCTCCTCCTCCTCGAGGCGAGTGCGCGCAGGGCGGGGGAGTGCGGCTCGCGCGGTCCTTGTGGTGTCGCAGCCGGTAACGGGAGAAGAGATCACAGAGAGCCTCACACAGCCGCCATGGCGGAGAGCGCCGGCCTAGAGAACCACCGGATCAAGAGCTTCAAGAACAAGGGGCGAGATGTGGAGGTGAGGGTGACAGCTTGCCGCCTGTCCTGGCGCTGCTAATGCCGGTCTCCAACATGGCGGCCTCCGGAATGGGGAAGGCTGAGCCGGCCGCCCAGGGGACAATGTCAGGCCTCAGTCATCCGGGGGGTGGACGGTCTGTGAGAAGGGAGGAGGCCGGGGTCTGACCACCGCTACTGAGGTCCCACATCATATTTGTGTGCCTGGCTGCGTCCATGGAGGGTAGAGGCCTGCGTGTGCCTGGCTGCGTCCATGGAGGGTAGAGGCCTGTGTGCCTGGCTGCGTCCACGGGAGGGTAGAGGCCTGCGTGCGCCTGGCTGCGTCCACGGGAGGGTAGAGGCCTGCGTGCGCCTGGCTGCGTCCACGGGAGGGTAGAGGCCTGCGTGCGCCTGGCTGCGTCCACGGGAGGGTAGAGGCCTGCGTGCGCCTGGCTGCGTCCACGGGAGGGTAGAGGCCTGCGTGCGCCTGGCTGCGTCCACGGGAGGGTAGAGGCCTGCGTGCGCCTGGCTGCGTCCACGGGAGGGTAGAGGCCTGCGTGCGCCTGGCTGCGTCCACGGGAGGGTAGAGGCCTGCGTGCGCCTGGCTGCGTCCACGGGAGGGTAGAGGCCTGCGTGCGCCTGGCTGCGTCCACGGGAGGGTAGAGGCCTGCGTGCGCCTGGCTGCGTCCACGGGAGGGTAGAGGCCTGCGTGCGCCTGGCTGCGTCCACGGGAGGGTAGAGGCCTGCGTGCGCCTGGCTGCGTCCACGGGAGGGTAGAGGCCTGCGTGCGCCTGGCTGCGTCCACGGGAGGGTAGAGGCCTGCGTGCGCCTGGCTGCGTCCACGGGAGGGTAGAGGCCTGCGTGCGCCTGGCTGCGTCCACGGGAGGGTAGAGGCCTGCGTGCGCCTGGCTGCGTCCACGGGGGGGGGGGTTTAGAGGCCTGCGTGGGCCTGGCTGCGTCCACGGGGGGGGGGGGGGGTAGAGGCCTGCGTGTGCCTGGCTGCGTCCACGGGGGGGGGGGTAGAGGCTTGCGTGCGCCTGGCCATCTTTTGCCTGGGTTCATGTGCTTGGCTGCTTCATAGCTAGGTATGAGTTCTCGTGTGCCTGGCTGACTTTCAGCAGGGTGTAGGCCTGTCTACCTGGCTGTCCCCTGGAAGAGTGAAGGTTTGTGTGCCTGTCTGGCTATGGGTCTGTGTAAGTATAGGCTCATGTGCCTGGCTGTCCTTAGGCAGGGTATGGGCCCGTGTGGTCTCTCATGTTTCTGTCTGTCCTTCAGTGGGGTATTATCCTGTGAGCCAGGCTGTCGTGTGCCTGGCTGTCTCCTAGCGGGGTATGCACTATCGTGTGCCTGGCTGTCTCCTAGCAGGGTATAGGCTCATACTATCAGTATCTGCTCTTGTGTCTGATATAGGGCTCCCAGCATCTCCTCACCATCTACTTCCAGCCAAATGACACTGGCAGAATCCAAGGAAGAATGTGAGGTGTTATTCTGGAACAGCACTGACAGTTGAGTGATTTTCCATAACTTGGGTCGGTGTGGTGAGGGTTAGCGTGGAGATCTGTGGTGAGGGTTGGCGTGGAGATGTGTGGTGAGGGTTGGCGTGGAGATGTGTGGTGAGGGTTAGCGTGGAGATGTGTGGTGAGGGTTGGCGTGGAGATGTGTGGTGAGGGTTGGCGTGGAGATGTGTGGTGAGGGTTGGCGTGGAGATCTGTGGTGTGCCGGCTCCCAGTGTTTTCCTTGTGCCTGGAAGTGGTGCCTTGCTTGGAGTTCTGTGGGTTGGGTTGGATGCGAGGGTTGGATATGATTCCCTTCTTCCTCAAACTGTAATCCCCACATCATGACACTGCCTGCATTGGCGTCTGTACAGGAGTCCCCTGTAGATCTGTCCCTTTCCTTCTATAAAGCTGAAGTTTCATCTTTCATCATGTATTTTGCCTTTCCTGGTTTCTCTGCTCTTCATTCACACCTCAGTGTCAGTATTTTCTGGTTGATTTCAGTAATTTTTTGGGCTTTTTGAAGTAGTGTGCCATACAGGATTGGGGCAGAATCCCCTGTCTTTGGTCATGTAGACATTCGTTTTTTTCAGGTGCTCCCTTTTGAAGTCTGTAGGGCAAAAAACCCCAAAATGTGCCTGAAAAGAAGCTCGTGCACTCATTCTAGTGACACGCCGGAGCACTCAGGTGTCTTAGCTGCTAAATGGCTTATTGTTTTAAATGGCTTAGCTGCCATTTAAAACAATAGGATTTTTAATGTTCAAAGCTGCAAAACACTCAGGTGTGAATGGGGCTGATAGGAATAAATGAAAACTTTCAATTTTCACTACATACCTTGTAAGCCCAATGACCTCATCATTGATTTCTCTGTGCATGACTGGTGGGAAGGACCAGCAGGGTACCTTAATGGGCTCCTTGAAAACGCAAAGCTGTGTTTATACCCCTCTGTGAAGATGAGCCTCAGTGATTGAAAGAACTGAATTCCAGAAAATTTAGGGGGTAGATGTCAGTCTGGAGGAGTGGGCGTTCTATGCAGACTGCATTTGCATGCACAACATTCTAGGTAATGCCCACATGTGGTGCTGGGCCTCCATGTTTAAAAGACCTGAAATGTGTTGAATAAATGGTGTAGGCCATAGACAGCCCGGGGAGGAAAAAAATTAGATGATGCTGGACATCTTCTGGCCCGGAAATATCTGATATATTGCAGATTTTAATGTGCATTGTGGGAATCTGAGTGCAGTGTATTCAGGAGTGCTGGAGAGAAGTCTGTACAACCGTATAAAGCTGAAGAACAGTCTTTAGCTTTGACTTGTAAGCCAATCACTCTCATACCGAAGTGCTGTTGGTTATTTCCAAGTAGGAATGTTGTCAGCTGTATTGGGGAAAAAAATCTGCCACTTCACCTCATGGAGGTCAAGGTCTTGCTGGCGGGGGCACTGCACAATCTTTACTGAGGTAGAAGCAGTGAAGTAAAATGTTGCTGGTCAGGGTCCGCGAGGAAGTGGCACCATTGGAGAAGGTGAGTGGACATTTAGTGAATAATTGCTGGTAAGGTGTCACCAACAGCAGAATCAGGAATGTGACATCAGCCTAAGGCTGCATTCACGCTTGAGCGATTTGTAGCTTGAAGCTCCAAAAACACTCAAACTTAAAGCTGAGTTCTACCCAGAAGTGGAAGCTCCGCTTATCTGCCTACTCCCCCTGTCCGCTGCCACATGTAACACCTTTTGGGAGGGGGAAACGGGTATCCAGTTTTGACAGGAAGGAAGAGGACTTTGGTCCATTCACAAAGCGCAGCGCACTTCATGCATGTGCAGTAGGATACTGGTTGTGAAGCCTCAAGGCTTCACTGCTGTTTTCTCTTCGTCAAAATGGTGGTGCCAGCATTCAACAGCCGATTGAAGAATCGGATCAGGGTGAGGACGCCGCTGGATCCCTGGACAGGTAAGTGCCTTAATAGTAAGTCAGCAGCTACATTATTTATTTTTTTATACCCACTCATCTTAGTTGTGAGTGGGTATAAGAAGATAGGACTGATGATGTAGGCATTTGCTGGGGTGCAGTGAGCCTTGTGTTGGTGATCCCAGTATACTTGGGGTGAAGGGGGTGGTCTGTTTAGTTCTGGGCATAGCACTGTCCTTGACATCAGGGTTTCCTCTTGTACCTAGGTGTAAGATCTGGGCTGAAGCAGAGCTTTTCTACTCATAGGTGATGGGAACAATGGCTGGAAACAGCTTGGTGTTCAAGTTGTAGTCCCCACTGCATACAGGTGCTGAATGGGTCACAGTGATGAATCAGTGGGGGTGGATTGTGTGGGCCTAGGTGATCCTGACACCTACAAATTTCTTTTGTAGTTGGTCACCTAGGAGGATGTGACTTGGTGACCGTCATTGTTCTGTATTGTAGATTCCCCACAGAGTAAAATAGGTTGTAAATGGATTCCCATGAAATGCCTATTAATCAGTCTTTCCTTAGATGGGAGCACTGTGGGGAATGTCCTATTCATCTGAATCCTGACTGGCTTCTCCAACATTTTACATGCCAGAGTCACATGGGCCCCATCTATAAAGAGTACACAGCTCAGACAGAGAGACTCCTTCACATGTGTCAGTGAGGATAAGGATGTGTGCTATTATTGTCCTGTTTTTTTAGATTTCACTAATGAACTTGTTAGGGAGCTATTGTCACACTGGGTGCAGCATCCATCATTGGAAAATTCCTCCACCGCAGTGCGTTTCCATGCTAGTGACGAGACTTTGCATCCAGGAAGTCATGCATGTTTGTGCTTCTCTTGTGATACCCAATATGCATACTGTGATATGTGTAGTGTATGCAAACTCTGACAATGCATTTTTATTATTTGATCCATTTTGGTCTGTTAAATACCCCATAAAAGTTTTATTTTGGTATCTGTATCACAATTGAGGGGGGCAAAAAAAACTGTAAAGCCAGAAGCCTTGTGAGCTGATAACTTTCTGCGCTCTTTGCCAATGGGCACATTGTTCCCTGTTAATCTATGTGTACTACAAAACACCTCCCACGGTTATGGAGAAGGGTAAGAGGTGGTATGTAGTCCTAACACACTCCTTTTCCTAGTGTGACAATGCTGCTCAGTACAGTTATCACCCTAGGAAAGGAAAAGCGTTAGTGTCAAAATTACTAAGTTAAAATAAAGGGAAAGGTGTGTCAGTTTGCGGGGGAGACTAAGCCCTGGTTTACACCGGTGCGACGTGATTTACAAATCGTACCCGAAGTAATGTATGTCTATGGCATTGTCTTAATTGGTGCAATTTGAAGTAGCACAATTTCAAAAATAATTCCTGCACTACTTTTTTTTTTTTTCCAAATTCCTTGCAACTTGCATTGACATCTGTTGAATGAAGTTGCAAGGAGGTACAAATCAAACTGAACTGCAGCTTTGAAGTAGTGCTACTTCAAGTACAGTAGCGCGATTTTAAAGTTGCTTTCAGTGTGAACCAGGGCTAATAGAGCCACTGTATCTAAAGCCTGGTAAGCTGCAAAACATTCCATTTTTGTTCTTGGGTCTAGATATGATTTAAAGTAGAAGTTCTCCCCAAATCTAACCAACTCTAAACCTACTGGCAGCCACATTCTAAAATAAATCTGTCTAGCCCTGTAAAGAAGTTGCAATATGCTATACATACCTGTTCTGTAGTCACTCCAGTCCAGTCCCACGCTGAGCTGTCAGCGGCGGCTTCAATGTGTAGGCATGTGCAGGAGAGGCAGCGGAGAATGGAAGCCCCATAGTAAGTCTATGGGTGACGTTGCTTCCTGGGCATTTCCCAACTGTTGCCAGTTCTTTCCTGCAAATAGCATCTGCCGCTGGAGACCGGACCGGATTGGCTTCAGAAAAGGTACGTACAGCGTTTTTCTTCTTTACAGTTCTAGATAGATTCGTTTTAGAATGTGGCTGCCAGTAGGTTTAGTTAGATTTTAGGTGAACTTCTACTTTAACTTTTATATCTATACTTAGCTTGTTTGCTTTTTTTGGCAGCATAGCTCAAGTTAAGCTTTTGCTTTTTCTTTTTCACTGCCTGCTAGTTACCTGGTCATAGACTAACTTTTCACTGCACTCCAGCATATTTACCTTTTAGCTCACATATACTGTATGTATGGAAAGCAGATTTGATGCTAAATGTGATTGGTGACTCTGTATTTTAGACAAACTTTTTTCAACCAAGGTTCCTCCAGAAGTTGCCAGGGGTTCCTTGAGCAAAGAGCAAATTTGGTCTTTCAACTAAGTAACCACTGACACCAAGGATCTCTTCATTGATTACCAATGAATGGACCATTTTTTTTTTTTTTTTTTTTATATTTTTTTGGCTGACTGTTTACACAAATGCAAAATGAGCTGTAGATGTAAGTAACTACTAGCAGAGGTTTCCGAAGACCTGCAGATTTTTTTCAGGGGTTCCTCACTAAAAGGTTGCCTAGACTGTGTCTCAAATTGTTAATAAAACATATTTGAAAATCTAAGTCTTTGTGGATTTGGGCTTCACATTGAAATGCACGACACTCTTGTTTGTGGATACCAGTTTTGCCTTTTTGGACTTACTGGAGTGGTTTTTGGCCTCCAACCCTTTGAACAGCTTGCCTGTGACAACCAGTTTCCTGTGTGAGCTGTTGACATAGTTATCCTTAAAGTAACCCTGTTGCTGGGGAAAAAAGAAATAAAAATTCCCCTGTATAAGAAAATACAATATACATACCTGTCCTGGGGGCTTATTCCTAGAATCTTTCCTGTAGCTGTGGAAAATTTCCAAACGAATCTTGACGTCAGAAAGGTGTCAGATGCCTATATCCTCCGCTGTGTACTGTGGTCCCACCTGCCGGACCCTACATAGCTACTTCAAATGCCTATCCCTCTACACCCCACCTACTCAATTCCTTCATTCTCACACTACCGTACCCTGGACTCTTCCGCGCAGGAAAAGGGTTAGAAACGTTGACCTAGGTGGAATGGGAGCCCCTTTTTTCTATACTGAATTATATGCTCTATGCCTGACGTTTGCGGGTAGTGTGGGAGTGGTGAAGGCCACCATAGAGGATTGTCCATGCATCAAGACCTTATCTGCCCATTTTCAAATATTCCATCAAGTTCCTGGCTTTTGAGATACCAAAAATTCCTGAAATTGCACTTTTCTGTCCTACCAGGATTCAATTCTCTTTGCATGGAGGGACTTCTGTGGGTTTCTTCTTTTTAACATCCTGAGAAGTAAATCCACGTCAAAGGAAGTCTGTCTATAACAAATTAGACTATGGATAGGTGTCATTTATTGAGGATGGAGATAAAGAATTTACAGCTCAGATCAAGCATTAATTCTATGTCATTGGGAGTCCATTTATAACCAAATAGACTAGGCAAATGTCATTGTATGAGAATGGAGAATGTGACTTTACAGCTGCATGATAGATTTGACATTTATTTCTAAATGTGGAGACCTTTGGATCCTGTATATGTTTTCAGCAAATATTAAAACTTTGTACATTTGAAATCCCCCCACTAACTATTCAGTGTATTGACCTGTGACCTACTGTTACAGATATCCCCTTCTGTCCTACCTCTTTCCCCCTTGTACACCCAACTCTCTAACTCCTGTCTTTCCCCATTCTCTTCCTCTTACTTTCCTTATCCTTTCATACTTCTACTGTTTCTCCTTCCTGGACATCCCTAGTGACAATATGAATGAGTGCACCCCCTAGCTAAATGTCATACAGCATCTTTAAAAAAAAAAAAAAAAAAAAAAAAAAATTAAAGCACTTCCAGCCTCAGACAACAGCTGACCACTGATGGGTAACGTGAATAACCTTGATTATCTCCTTACAGTGGCATCTTAAAAGGGGTGAGATCTGGATAGGTTCGGCAGCAGGTGAACATGTTGTCCCTATGTTGAAAGCAGAAAAAAATGGTCAAGTGTAAGAATTTGAGTGACTTTGACAAGGGCCAAATTGTAATGCCTAGACGACTGGGTCAGAGAAACTCTCAAAATGCAGCTCTTGTGGGATGTTCCCGGTCTGCAGTGGTCAGGACCTACCGAAAGAGGTCCAAGGAAGGAAAACTGGTGACAGGGCCATGGGTGACCTATGGTCATTGATACACGTAGGGAGCAAAAGCTGGCCTGTGTAGTCTGATCCAATAGAAAAGCTACTGTAGTTCAGCTCGCTGAAAAAGCTGAAGCAGAACTCCAGGCAATATCTGTTCCAACCCTCATATCCCCCAACCCACGCCATGGGTTAACTGATCGTTTTGTCTATGGTTGACCACAGAGCCTCCTATACTCAATCCTCTGGAAAATGGTGTTCCTCCATGTCCAGCGGTGGACTGTTTCTGTTGCCCACAGCTGGTCTATGAGTGTGATGAGGTCAGGAGCAGTCCACAGCACAAGATCACTAGACTGGGGGGGCAGGAGTGGCAGGAGCCAGTCTTGCTCTAGGAGTATTGGCAGGTTAGGTGAGTATATCTCGGCTCTCCAACTAGGTAATAATGAGCCGTCAATCAATGCAGTATAGGCACAGCCCCACTGCATGGGGGTGGGAATTTTTCGCTAGAAATGTGTCAAAATACACCATGCGTTGCAGTTTGATGCGTATGGGGCTGTGTAGCCGCAGAGTGGCCGGGTGCCCATGCTGAACTGTGTCCACATGCCCATTGCAATCGTTTTAGGCTGTGAACAAACTGGTCTGAATGGCTGATCAGTGTATCATGTCAAATTGAACATTGGTATTCTTTGGCTGGTTATTTTGCTATACCTGGGAATGTTACTGTTTTATTTCGTACTTTTCTTTCTGTAATTTAAGTGAAAAGCCAACAATGCAGTTTATGCATTTTGGATATCAGTGGCTTCTATAGTAAAATAGTGCAGGTTCTGTAAATGCAGTACTCCATATTTACCTGCAAGTTCTCTACATTTGGTATTCTTTATTTACTTTTTGCAACCTATTTTGACCTTTCCTCTGTAAAAGGACTATGTTCAATGAAAGCTGCAGATTTGAATTTCAGTGACACGTAGGCCAATTAATTAATTCTGAATGCAATGCATTCTTTTATTGGGTGAGGCATTGCAGTCCACGCCCTGCACCCTGTCCATTGAGAACACTTGTGTTGTGCATTGCCATTCATGAAATCAGCATGCATATACAGAGCGCAGTAGTGTATTGCAATGCATAGGTGCACGTGTTCTGTGCCTTAGAGCATGATATAACATTTATTTATTTTTTTTTGTTCTTACATATGTTGAAAGACCATTCAAATTGCAAGTACTTGTTAATCACTTGCCACCAGCTCCCACTAGAATCTTCACACTGGTGGTGTTTTCCTTTGGCTTTTTAATCATGTGGTCAGATACTCATCCTGTTCTCTTCCAATTGTCAACAGTGGATGGGAGCTGTACCTAGTGGTGACAGCACAGTCAGTACTGGGATCATATCATTGTGTGTTCCCAGCACATATCAGTGATGCTGTCTGCCTTTTTCATATATACGCTCACCGGCTAATTTATTAGGTACACCTGCTCCATCGCTTGGTAACACAAATTGCTAATCAGCCAATCACATGGCAGCAACTCGATGTTTTTAGGTATCTAGACGTGAAGAGTTATTACTGAGGTTCAAACTGAGCATCAAAATGGGGAAGAAAGGGGATTTTAGTGATTTTGAAAATGGCATGGTTGTTGGTGCCAGATGAGCTAGTCTGAGTATTTCAAAAACTGTTCTACTGGGATTTTCCTGCACAACCATCTCTAGGGTTTACAGGGAATGGTCCAAAAAAGAGAAAATATCCAGTGACCTGCAGTTGTGTGGACAAAAATGCCTTGTCAGAGGAGACTGGGCAGACTGGTTGGAGATGATAGGCAACAGTAACTCAACCACTTGTTACAACCAAAGTATGCAGAATACCATCTTGGGGTAATGAATAAGCACTGTCTTTAGTGTGAAATGTGTTTACCTGCCAGTTCCACGCTGTATTTCCACTGTCTGTATTGGTTTTATCTTGGTTCAATAAATTGAATTGGAGTGCAGCCGATCGGACGCCCTTTGTTCTCAACTGAAATAACCACTCTTTACAACCAAGGTATGCAGAATACCTTCTCTGACCGCACAACGTGTAGAACCTTGAAGCAGATAG